>NC_036651.1:2985327-3024002 GCF_002806865.2 Cucurbita pepo subsp. pepo | reverse complement strand
TTGTAAGTAATTGAATCACATTTGAATGTAGTGCAACCAAATAAATTTGTTAAAGATGCAATAAATAAAAAAATAAAAAAATAAAAAAAACATTTTTTTAAAGATATTTTTTAAAAAATACTTAAAACTAAAAGTACAGTCAAACACGCTTTAGTCTTCTTTCTACAATGCTTAGAAAATGTCCCCTACTCTTTATTTCACTCATGCAATGGCTTTTGTATGGACAGCAAACGACCAGTCACCATATTCATCTTGTACTTTTTCTTTTAAGAAAAAAAAAATATATAAGCAAGTGGAAAAAAGTAATAGACTAGGTTATGCCATACTGTATCAGGGCGCATGAATAAACTATTCCATGCTCTTGTATTGCCACTAGCTTCAGACGCTTTTCTCTCTTCCTCTCTCTTTTTCTTGAAGGATTTTGACCTTTGGTCCTCTAAAATATTTTCCCTGTTCAGTGAGCAACATTCTCCATTAAACATATTGATTAGAGTGGGGCGGAAAGAAAATAGCAATAGCATTCAAAATTGGGCAGTCCAGTCACAGAGAGCATACACTAATGGAACTTACTCTGGTTTCTCGAATGTTTTCCTCAGTTGAGCGGGCATGACATGCAATAATCGCCCTTGGAAAATTGAACTGTCCAATTCTTCAAGTGCCCTTCAGTTACAATATAATTGAAAATTTTTGTTAATAGGTCCAATCGTTTCAAGGATGTACAAGAAGTGACAACATAGACAAGCATACTGCTGTATTTTATTTGAAGTTAAAATCTGAAGTTCAAAAGAGAATCTTCAACTTTTTCCCATAGATCTCTAAATTAGACCAACCCAACAACCTAGAAGGAGGTTGAGATTAACCATACATCCTCGACTTGGCCATTAAATCCACAAGAAATACAATATGTCAAGACAAACAAAGATAAATAGGAACAGTTACGCGAGTAAAACATTTTCATTCACCAATCGGTTACCTTTTTGCAAATTCTGGATGACCGTAAAGGATATAAGCAATGCCTTTAGAACGTCTTGTATCTTTATCAACTACAATATGTACCTCCGAGACAGTGCCATATTTTCGGAAGTGCTCTTCTAACTCTTCTTCGCTGATGATAAAAGCTCAAAAAACATATTTTTAAAATCCCTCTATTTACAGCAAATTTGTATGAATGAAATTTAAACAAAAACAAAGAATTGGCACAGTTGAATAATTGCAGAAAAGATTATTACGTCGCTGCATATGGAAGATTACGAACAAAGAGTCTCCCGTTCTCCAGCATTTCATCCTTCTTATCTTCCAGAATTGAAGAGGATTCCTCCATGTGGAGTAAATCTGCATCACAATGATTGGAATGGTCCTCTTCTTCGGCCTCTGTTTCTAGTGGTAACTTGGAATCTACCATCTGAACATCCTTCATCTCCATTTTTTTCTTAATAGTTTCATCCNGAATCTACCATCTGAACATCCTTCATCTCCATTTTTTTCTTTATAGTTTCATTCTCATTTTTAGCATCCTCATCAATATTATCATCATCACTGGTCTCTGAATCTGACCATTTTTTCGTCACCCTGCTGTTAAAATATTCCATATCCGAAATTTTATCATCATGTGCAGAGTTAGTATGCAATGAAGTTTTCATTTCCTCAGCTTTATCTCCATCAACATTCACCAACTTCAGTTTTTTTCCATCTATCTTTTTCATGTGACTTGGTTTCTCCTTTCCTTTTCCGTTTTGATTAGTTTCTGGAGCCATCAAAATGTCATTTGCCCACACTTTTGAATTAACCCGAGGTTGTGTCACTTGAAGAAACTCTTGGATTTTAGGGTCATCATCTTGAATACTCAATTTAAGGTCATCACCCTCTTCTTTAGACCCCAAAAAACTTAAATTTTTGTCATCTTCAACTTCCATCCCATCCTTAATGCCCTTCTTTTCTTTCGAATGTTTACTCCAAGGTCGGGGAATTTTTGGATCCCCGACTTTCCATGCACTCTGAGAAAAGAAAAGTAGGGTTTAGTAATTATAAAGTCAACGTATGTATCTTCATATCCTCAGGGCTTCAGGGAACATTTCTTCACTACCTATGCACTCTAATTGATTATCTTTACACAAGCAAAACAATTCAACCTTATCAAAGATATGATTCCAACTAAAGATCTCATACACAGAATACTTAATCAACATACTTTGCAAAATGACCAGGCATTGCCATTGCAACACAACTCGATCAAAGAAAATATATGAAACCATCTTGTATAATCACTTTCTTTTCTCAAATTGAAACCGAAATAACATCACTGAAAGATCAAAACAAAAGTGGAAGATAAGCCACCTCCCTAGCCATCACAGGGCTTCAAAGGCAACCAATTGTCTAAAAGTAAAAAAGAAAAAAAAAAAGTTACACCAAATAGAAGCTAGGCATTTGATAAGGTCCCAAAGGTCAACGAAATCTAAAATTCTTTTCTTCAAAGATCCTTCTATTCCTCTCCATCCAACAAATAGTAGTTTTTCCTATATGTAATCCAAATAACTAAAGTGATATAGTCTTCACCTTAAACAAATGCCCACACAAATGCGAGATGACACTTCATTAGCAATAATCGTAGCAATAGGTAAACTAAGGTTTGATACATTCTGGAAGAATCAAAAGGTGTTAGGGTTTAGGAGGCAAATAAAAGACCGAATCACTAAACCAATGGAACCATCAAGAAATCTAATGTGTTTGATATGAGATGCTTCTAAACTCTCATGATCCTAAACCCTTTAGTTTTCCACTATCCTCTTAAATTTTGCTAAGAGCATACCTTCAATTCAATATCGTTATAACTCCAACTAATACGTATACTTTTCTACGTCTTATTTGAGCACTTGAAGCTAATGAATGAACAAACAGCCCGACACATACATAATAATGTTCTCAAGAAGAATAGCAACAAATAATCAAAAGAAAGCAGCATAGATTACATCCTTTAATTTCCGGAAAAAATCACATCTGCCTTGTATTGTGTTTTAATAGTATTGTGATTGGTGCTAATCATCAATCATTTGATGTTTTGGTACTATATGGTTGGAGTGAAGAGTTCAAATTTCTATAGTAACAAAAGATCACAAGCAGAAAACTTCCCCGGACCAAAAGCAAAAATATGAAACATCACCAATAATGTAAAATAACAAGAAATAGAAAAACTGATACAAGGCGAAAGAGTACTACAGACCTCACAGGCGATCCTGTGAGTACTGAGAAAAGATTTGTTGAAGTATTGTATCGCTGCTTGAGCTTCATGCTCCGTGCGAAACCCAATGAAAGCAAATTGTCGGCTCTTCCCATCCCTTGAAAAAAAAATTAAGAAGAAAAATAGCAACTGTAACCAAAATCTATGAAGTAAAATCATTATGATATCCTGTAAGATTCAAAATGACACAACCAGAGGCAGAGACATTCAAACGAATCAAGAATGGGATATGAAAAATACTTGGTCCGCATAAGCTTAACATCTGTAATCTCTCCCTTTTCAGAGAACAAAGTACGAAGGCGATTGTCATCTATGAACTTGGGCAAATTCTTCACACATATCCTAGACCTGTTATGCAGAAAATTCTTGATCAAATTTCTTTTAGAAAATAACATACTTTTCCATTTGCCGGGGGGACATATGAAACTTAGCAAGCAAGGAAAAGAGTGAGCTCACGTGGAATCAGCCATTGTAATTTGAGGCAATCGGATCAATTTGGATTCTGAAAACCCACGTGAAACATACAGGATCTAGATGCAACCTGGATGAAATCATAAACAAAAGGCGTAAGTTACTCAATGCCACTCATTAAGCTAGAAGGTAAAGAAACACACAGATCAGAACATAACCCAGACGTAATATCCTTGCTGTTAACAAGAAGAAATTAGACATCAAAAGGCGTAACACAAATATTTCATCCAAAAGGTTTAAGGTATATCTAATCTACCCTGAACAGTATCTAAGGCTTCTTGAATCAAGCAAATGAAATTCAAAGCATATATATACGGCTCCTGTTTCTGCTTAATTTAAAGAATCATTGGTTATCGTATAGGTTAATCCAAGAGAATTTCAAATTTATCAAGAGAAACCCACACACATTGTCTTCACTCCAACTGCAGTCTACAAATATAAATATGGTTGATATTGGTCAATTAAAATAACTCCTACAACCTAGGAATTAAAAAGCGAATCAGATAGACTACTTCGAATGATCCTCTGATAAATAAAGTAGAAGGGAGATGCTGTAAAATTCATGATCGCGGAGAAAAGGTAACTTCCAGCTGAGCACAGCGATCGAAGCCTCAATTGCAGCAAATCAAAACGGCAGTACACCCACGCCCCCATAACCACAAGGCCTTTTTCCTCGTCGCCATTCGGCTATTCTTATTAACGATATATAAATTAAACAACAACTCCTCCATTCTTTCATTAGACCAGTCTTAATTCGTGTTTTCCAAGTGAGAAGAAAGACATATGCAGATCGGAGGAATACCAGTAACAACAACAGTGTAGAAAACGGCGCAGGACCGCTTGGAGGACGCTGCAGTGACGAAAGACGGCGGCGGCGGCGGTGGCGACACCAAGCGATGAGGAGACGACGTTAAGAAGAAGAAGAAAGTGGCGCGAAGCATGGGATAGTGAGAGGAAGATTAAAAAATTAGGTTTATTTTATTTTATTTTATTTTACAATAAAGGCCAAATTTTTTTTTTTTTTTTAAATATTCACTTTTTTTATTAATTGATATAATTCAAATTATCAAAGTACCCTTCCCTCCAAATTAAATAAATCAAATCTTAAAATTATATATTAATTAAAAGTAAATTAATATTCGTATTAGTTTATATAATAATTTTCACTCGCCTCGTAATTTTAAAAAATATCATAAAAATTAAAAATTAGATTAAAAACTAATTTTTATAATAAGATTTCGTTTCAAGTACACTACAACTATTGTTTCCAAAAATAAAAAAATAAATAAAAATAAATAAATATATTAAATAATTAAAGAGGATAAATCCAAATCTTGGGATGAAAAACAACAGGATTTGTTTTTATTAAACTAATTAAACACAAGAATTTGTACTTAAACCTGTGCGTGGGATTTTTTTATTTTATTTTATTCATTTTCGAGAAAAATGTACTTTCCAACATTACCCTTTTCTCTTATTAAATATTTTATCTTTTCTAATTTAAATTGCATGAATATAAAAATGTTTTATTATATATAATACAAAATTAAACAACAATAATATTTCGATAATTAGAATTAAATACATATATAAAAAGACAAAAAGGAATAGTGAGGGTAAAATGGTAAATTAAGGAGACATGTACTTTCCAATATTTCCTTTTTTTTTTTTTTCTGGTTAAATATTTTACCTTTTCTAATTTAAATTGCATGAATATAAAAATGTTTTATTATATATAATATAAAATTTAACAACAATAATATTTCGATAATTAGAATTAAATACATATATAAAAAGACAAAAAAGGGAATAGGGAGGGCAAAATGGTAAATAACAGTGAAGTGAAAAGGAGACATGTCTAGGAACTTGTTGCTGCAGCCATGAGGGCAATGTCGAAAGCCGAGTTGTCGTAATGCGTGTACCACCACCAGTTCATTCTCCACCATCGTTCTCTGAAACCCTAATTCACCACCGCCGTCCACCGCCGTCCTCCGCCGTTCTCCGCCGTGCCTGTATCAGCTACACACACAAAAAAATAAAGAATAAAGAATGGAGAAGGGAAGATTAAGGGAGCTCCCTTCAGTCCAAGAAAGGAAGGTTTAAGATTCAATCTGTCTCCTGCGTCATTCACTCATTTAATGAGCCATTTTGAACTCAATATTTGGATGAATGAGTCAGCAGCTAATTGAATCTCACCGCCTCCCATTAGTGGACTAAAGAAAGCTCCCTCTTTTACGCCTAAAGTTTCAAACTTTGCACGACCCAATTCAGATATGGAGCTTGGTTGTAAGTTCCATAGCCATGGAAGGCCTGGGATGCCTTCAAATTTCGAACCAGGGTTCTGAGAAGAAGAAGAAGAAGACGATAATTAGAATTAAATACATATATAAAAAGACAAAAAGGGTATAGTGAGGGCAAAATGGTAAATAAGGAGACATGTACTTTCTTCTTTTTTTTTTTTTTTCTTGTTAAATATTTTATCTTTTATAATTTAAATTGCATGAATATAAAAATGTTTTATTATATATAATATAAAATTTAACAACAATAATATTTCGATAATTAGAATTAAATACATATATAAAAAGACAAAAAAGGGAATAGGGAGGGCAAAATGGTAAATAACAGTGAAGTGAAAAGGAGACATGTCTAGGAACTTGTTGCTGCAGCCATGAGGGCAATGTCGAAAGCCGAGTTGTCGTAATGCGTGTACCACCACCAGTTCATTCTCCACCATCGTTCTCTGAAACCCTAATTCACCACCGCCGTCCACCGCCGTCCTCCGCCGTTCTCCGCCGTGCCTGTATCAGCTACACACACAAAAAAATAAAGAATAAAGAATGGAGAAGGGAAGATTAAGGGAGCTCCCTTCAGTCCAAGAAAGGAAGGTTTAAGATTCAATCTGTCTCCTGCGTCATTCACTCATTTAATGAGCCATTTTGAACTCAATATTTGGATGAATGAGTCAGCAGCTAATTGAATCTCACCGCCTCCCATTAGTGGACTAAAGAAAGCTCCCTCTTTTACGCCTAAAGTTTCAAACTTTGCACGACCCAATTCAGATATGGAGCTTGGTTGTAAGTTCCATAGCCATGGAAGGCCTGGGATGCCTTCAAATTTCGAACCAGGGTTCTGAGAAGAAGAAGAAGAAGAAGATGAAGAAGAAGAAAGAGATGGAGTGAGAGATTTGAAGGGAATTAAGGGGTTTTATAGGGGAAATTATATAGAACTGGGGAGTTGTATGAAAAAAAATAAAGAAATTGAAGGGTTTAAATGAAAGTTTGATGGGTTTTGTTGATGTTTATGAAAACCCTAATTTAAATTACCCAATACGAGCATAGCTCAACTGATATAAACGTTAGATTAAACCTAAAGAAGTTTATGGGAATCTCATTACCAATACGAGCATAGCTCAATTGATATAAACGTTAGATTAAACATAAATAAGTTTATGGAAACTCTAATTTCATCTAATTGCCAATACGAGCATAGCTCAACTGATATAAACGTTGAATTAAACATAGAGGAGAAGATGAAGAAGGTGTGAAAGTTGGTAAGGTTTGTTTTTGCAAAGGGAAGATGTTTCCGATGAGCACAACCCATTTTGACCAACTTTTTGCCCTTTTCCTTTGTCCCCAAAAGAACAATCCCTAATGATGCAAACTCGGTCCAATCAAACCCTTAACTCGATGTCTAGATTTGAAAAAAGATTGAAAGGATTGAATTCTGGGTATAGGTTGTTACAAATGGTATAAGAGCGGTATTTTTCTCGTTAAAATGTAGTTCGGGTAGGAACCAAGATGGAAGTTAGTGGGCATGTGCCACCCGAGTAAATAAATGATATATCAATGAACCAATATCATATTCGAACGAGGGGGTTCTCAGTATAGGATAGCTAAGAATTACCTAAAAGAATTGAAATGGTTCCTACTCTATTCACTCTTAATACAATATTGAACGAAAGTGGTGCAAAACCTATGGTTGTTTTAACCTTTCTCGTTGAGTTGGTTTGCGTTCGGGATCGAAAACAAGTACTTCATCACGTGGGTTATTATTGAGAACATTTGATATTAGTGAAGATGGTCTTATCGGTATTATTAAGAATATCGTTCTTCTTAAAGACTCCTCTAACTTGATTATTAGTGAGTAGTCGTAGTAGTTGAGTCACTCGAGCATCATTCTCGACTCTAATGTCGAAGCGTGATTGAGGTAAATTGTGAAGGTAAACATTATTAACCACTAGTTGAGTGGGGTGAAATTAAAATTAGAATTGAAGGAGTAGAAGAAAAATAGAAAGAAAAGCAAGTCAATGATAATTTATTTAAGGATGAAAAGACAAGACAGTGGCAGTCAACCACTATTTCATGTTACAACGCATGTCCTGGGGACACAACAAAATAGGGCCTCACAAACTGGAAGGATGTGGGACATTACTATTTTCTATTTTCTCTAATAATTTTATTATAAATTTATGAAATTTATTATTCACTTAGATTAAAAATCACTTTATTATTTGATTTTTTTTTTATTTTTTTATTTTATTTTTGATAATTTAATCGTCAAAATATGACCATTTTATCTTTATTTTTTAAAATTTGTAATGATTTTTTAAAGTAAAAATGTTATATACTAAATGATTTTTTAATGTATTTTCGGAGTATATTAAGAAAACTAAATATAGGAAGTTCTGCAACTTCCCTATAATTTAAAATTAACTTAAATCTATTCATCCAGTGGTTACGACTGAATTTGAGGAGACATAGACCTAAAGCTTCTAACATGTACAGGGCCTCCTGGAACCAAGAAACCTTTTCGATCTTATTAACCAAAGAAATCAGGCTACAAATAGCTGGACATATGGACGAAAAAAAGAAAAAAATTGCACCTTAGTACTCTTTCTTAAGAGGAATCCAAGACGAGAGAGTAGTCCTCACCAGGAATCCAAGACGAGAGAGTAGTCCTCACCAGGAATCCAAGACGAGAGAGTAGTCCTCACCAGTACCAGTCGATAATGATCAAAGTCGAATCGGAAACCTTGGCTTTTTTTTTTTTTCGAGTCTCAATGCCAACCTATGTTCAATTGTTTGGCTTCGATCTCAATCATAAAGTTACAAATAGTCTCAAAGTCGACCATAGTGCTCTTAGTCCGTTAACCTAGGGCTCTACATTTTGCCCTTGCTTAAAAAAAACTATATAAGAAAACAGAGGGGGTGAAATACATATTAAAATTATAAAATTTGAGCTTCAACTTTCTGAATCAATATCAAACCAAAAAAAAAAAAAGCTGCAAATCCCAGGCTTCGGTGATTCAGGAAATGGCACACTTTTCTTTCACCATTTGTCTAATCAGCCATCACTGTCTCCTCTCTTTCTCTTTCACTTTTCTCTCTCTTCTGTAAATCCATGGCTTGCCTTCTCTCTCTCTTCTGTAAATCCATGGCTTGCCTTCTCTCTCTCTATTTTTTTTTTTTTTTTTCGAGTCTCGATGCCAACTTATGTTCAATTATTTGGCTTCGATCTCAATCATAAAGTTGCAAATAGTCTCAAAGTCGACCATAGTGCTCTTAGTCCGTTAACCTAGGGCTCTACATTTTGCCCTTGCTTAAAAAAAACTATATAAGAAAACAGAGGGGGTGAAATACATATTAAAATTATAAAATTTGAGCTTCAACTTTCTGAATCAATATCAAACCAAAAAAAAAAAAAGCTGCAAATCCCAGGCTTTGGTGATTCAGGAAATGGCACACTTTTCTTTCACCATTTGTCTAATCAGCCATCACTGTCTCTTCTCTCTCTCTCTTTCACTTTTCTCTCTCTTCTGTAAATCCATGGCTTCCCTTCTCTCTCTCTTCTGTAAATCCATGGCTTGCCTTCTCTCTCTCTTCTGTAAATCCATGGCTTGCCTTCTCTCTCTAATCCCATGCTTCCCTTTTAACCATTATTGGTCCATTTTATAAACAGATATACATTTTCTCATCTTATGGGAAGACAGTGATATCTCTGCCCTAATCAACCAGAGACTATATTATACATATAAAGTCTATGTTTTGAGATAACCGAAGTATCCGAACCTTCCGTGAACGAATCCAGTGGTGATGAAGCCGATGGGCCACCTGTGAGATTCTCCAGCAGCAGCATCATTTTCTGGTAATTGTAGTTCCCACATTGTGGGCGACTGTTCTCTGAGTTTGAAGTAGTGCCTTACAGCAGATTCGGGAATTCGGAGTGCTTTTTCGTCGTCTGCTGATCTGCATGAACATATAGAATGAATGTTAAGTGCCAAACTTTTGCAACATTTTAACGAAGTAATGAAAAGATAAATCACCTTGAAGTCCACAAAGATAGATCAGCTGACTTGGGAGCACAAATAACAGCTCCCTCTTCAAACGCACCTTTCTTATAAGCGCGGAGAATCACTCTAAGGAAACATGATTTGCTGCTATAACTTATTCGGTCAATACTACTTTTGCACTGATCGAGTGTGCTTTTGTTGTTAAGATACTCGAGAATTCTAGCCTTTTTATCTCGTCCACGAGGAAATAGAGGCAAATGCCCAAGGTTTATTTCATTCAAAAATTCAAACAATGAAGAGGATGTTCGAGCCACGATTCCATTGAACAATTTCTGATCGTGAACACCAACCACTGCAGTTTCACAATTTGCATCATCAAATATCGATGATGAATTGGCGTGAGCCATAGTTTTCTCGGTACAAGCTCCATTGATCTCCACTCCATCACATCCCTTGCTAAGTGTCAACTGGACACTATGCCATGGAGGTGGAATGGGAACCCTAAAAGATCTTGAAAAGGAAGAAGAACACTCAGCTTTGTTGTCAACTGCGGTAGATTCTTTTGTCATGAATCGTGAGTACGCAGTACAATCAGGGAAATCCCAAGGAAATGATGGCAATCCCACCTACAAGTTAAGAGAAGGGAGATATAGGTAAGTAAATATGTGATTTCTACTACTGGGGGATAATTTGAAACAAAACTTTTATTGGAACATTTCTTACTTCACATGCAACCCAGTGTCTCTCTCTCAAACCGATTGCCCGAGCCCCCCCAGATATTAGAGGAATCCAAAATGCCTTAACCCAACTTACGGGTAATATGATTGACCATCTGAAATACAAAGAAGAAATGCATTGCCATTGTTAAACATTCCCTAGAAGACCTGCCGTCACACCTCATTATCATCCATGAAAACACACAACAGAAAGATGAATCAATTCGAGTCTTGTGAAATGATCATGGTCAAAAGGGTTGAATGTCGAGTAAAATAGAACCCTTCATATGATTTTGAGTACAAGTTTTCAAAGAGAATATACACTCAATGAGAACAATCATATAGAATAAGAGGGCAAAACAATGCACTAGTTTAATCATCAGAAAAACCAAACATGTAGACATTGAGCAACCAGAAATCAGAAAAATAACCCAAACTCCTTACTTACACTAAATAACAATGTCAGTGGAATTCACAGAATCAAGAAATAGAGGTTACCTTAAAAGAGTACTGCTTTCGTCATTCTCATTTAAAAGCAATGTGGGACAAGCACTTGAGCTTTGCAATGAGCTCAGATCTTTCGCCATCTCTGCAGACGGTTCATCAAGGCAAAAGCGATTCATCCGTGTATGATGTCTTGCTGCACAAATAACAGTATCTTCCACAGGGGCCCTCATTCCAGTTTTGGCATCCCACAATTCCTTGTTCTCAAGTAAAAAACCATTTTCGTCAATTCTTGAATCCAAAGATGATGATAACATTTCATTACTTTTTGAAATTTCTTTATCTTCAGAAAGAATTGCTGAGGAATCAGCAGGGTTATGCATTGAAGTTGAATCTTGAACGTCTGTAGTCTTTTCATTCGGTAGCATTCGAGGATCTTTGAAAGCGATGGATGCAATTCCATATGATGGAATGTAATTCTCGTTTTCGCGATTGAACAATGTCTTCAAATGAGAATNCATTCGAGGATCTTTGAAAGCGATGGATGCAATTCCATATGAAGGAATGTAATTCTCGTTTTCGCGATTGAACAATGTCTTCAAATGAGAGTTACCATCAGGACCCCCAGTGGAATGCTTTTTCAACTGCCAAAGATTCTGTGAAGCACTGCAGGAGTAAAGTTAGTTATTAATCACTATGGATAGCATTCTTCTATGACAGTAAGACAAGATGTTATTCTACCGTGTCATAGGCTGCAAAAACTTTTCAAGAAGCTGGGATGCATTTGAGCCAAATACTTCCAATTTTGCAAGTTGCCCTTCTAATGAAGAACAGTAAATTGGGATATTTTTCTCATCCATCTGAAGAAAAGACAAGACCTCAGTAACTAATTGTAAAGCAAAAATCTTTTCAACATACTAAGTGAACTTTCAGCTTTTTTTAATTGAAAAGATAATAGTATCAAGCTTGAAAATTTTGCAAGAGAAAATTAGATGATCACTCTAAACATAAAAATTTGCAAGAGAAAATTAGAACTTTACTTGGAGCTGAGCTCATTTAGGGAAGTGGGGAGATTTTCAGTTGGCCCCTCCACTTGTAGTGATCTAGAGAATGTTTTATTCTCATTCCTATCGTCGACAAACCTTCTAGGGTACAAATTTAAAAAATTCACTCAATGTTTTGCAGANAAAAAAAAAAAAAAAAAAAAAAAAAAAAAAAAAAAAAAAAAAAAAAAAAAAAACCCATAGACTAGAGAAAGACCATAAAAAAAGAGGGTAAGGGGAGATGAGATGTCCCCACAAGATCAAAGGGCTACAAAAAGGAGGTCCAACTGGTCATAATCTGATGGACATGAACATAATATTTACCTCCTTTTGGCAAGCGAATTTTAGAGCATCACATCCTTCACTAGAGGCAGAAGGATGTAACCAAACCCAAAGCTGGCGTGAAGTAGAAGACGAGTCTACGCCATCTATTGTCTTAAATACACTGCTATTGTGATTATTAACATTGATTTCCTTTTTTCGACAAGGACATGGACGCCACATATATGTTACAGGAGCAATTGCATTAGCACCCGGGGTCCTGGAATCATGAAGCTGCAGAAGAACAAAGTCTAAGTAATTACACATCCAACTACTTGCATCATTAAATTAGTAATACTAAGTAACCAGATGACATACAATTGCTCTACCATAAATAACACCAGAAATAATTGCATGAGAAATGTCTTGAGAATGAGATACTATGGATGGTTCCAACACCATTCCTAGAGCCGAAATCAGAGAGTCCTGTAGGCACATGAGAACGGCCTTTAGAAAACAAATGATCAAGAAAAACAAAAATTATTTAAAACTATAAACAAGTCCTATTCACATGAAAAATTGAAAGGCACAAAGGAAAGAGGCTTCCCACCTCTGGACCCTCCAACTGGACGGGAACGTAATAACTAGCATCATGTATAAGCACTCCATCATTGTACCATTTCAGAAGAGCTCTAGAACCCTTACCTCTGCATAACAGAAGACCGATTTTAGTTCTAACACATAAAAGTCTCAAACTGCAATTGTCCTTTGCATAAACAAAATTCTAGAAGAAAAAAACTACATTAACAAATAGGTTAATGGTCCAACTTCCGATCTTCGAGGATTCCAACTCAAGAACTCTTTCAAAAATTTCACATTTTAAGATCAGCAATTACAATAATTATATTTCCCTTTTCCTTCTTTCAGGACATTAAAGAATATTAAACAAGAAAAAGTAAAGTATTACCTGCCCTGCAACCCTAGAGGGAGATGAAAACCCCAAAGCTTAGTCATAGTGAAACGCTTAGCATGCCAAACATGTGTTCTAAGCCTTTTGGTACCATCCCCAGAAGTAGAAAATCCAATGCCATGATTCATTTTAAGCTCAGCCCTGCGACGTATTTTCCGAGAAGCCTTCTTCTCGTTTTTCGCTAAATCCAGATGGGTGGTATCCAATTTCATTTTCTTATTTTTCCTTTTCCTAGAAGCATTAGTTAAATAAGAAGAAGTTCTTCTCCTCTTCGACCTTTGATCACAAGTATTACTATTCATCCGATTCAAAACGATGGATTGAAGAGCTTCAAGCTCAGACGCCCGAGGGTCTACAAACTTATGCACANATAAACAAGTCCTATTCACATGAAAAATTGAAAGGCACAAAGGAAAGAGGCTTCCCACCTCTGGACCCTCCAACTGGACGGGAACGTAATAACTAGCATCATGTATAAGCACTCCATCATTGTACCATTTCAGAAGAGCTCTAGAACCCTTACCTCTGCATAACAGAAGACCGATTTTAGTTCTAACACATAAAAGTCTCAAACTGCAATTGTCCTTTGCATAAACAAAATTCTAGAAGAAAAAAACTACATTAACAAATAGGTTAATGGTCCAACTTCCGATCTTCGAGGATTCCAACTCAAGAACTCTTTCAAAAATTTCACATTTTAAGATCAGCAATTACAATAATTATATTTCCCTTTTCCTTCTTTCAGGACATTAAAGAATATTAAACAAGAAAAAGTAAAGTATTACCTGCCCTGCAACCCTAGAGGGAGATGAAAACCCCAAAGCTTAGTCATAGTGAAACGCTTAGCATGCCAAACATGTGTTCTAAGCCTTTTGGTACCATCCCCAGAAGTAGAAAATCCAATGCCATGATTCATTTTAAGCTCAGCCCTGCGACGTATTTTCCGAGAAGCCTTCTTCTCGTTTTTCGCTAAATCCAGATGGGTGGTATCCAATTTCATTTTCTTATTTTTCCTTTTCCTAGAAGCATTAGTTAAATAAGAAGAAGTTCTTCTCCTCTTCGACCTTTGATCACAAGTATTACTATTCATCCGATTCAAAACGATGGATTGAAGAGCTTCCAGCTCAGACGCCCGAGGGTCTACAAACTTATGCAGATTGAGATTTCTGGGAATTGACCTGTCCTTACCACTAGCAGTGACGACTTTCTCCCCCATCCTGATATTTCAGCAAAAGTTCTTCAACTTTCAACGCTATTATATCAGAAAGAAGTGTTTCACGTGCTCCAATTCTTCTCCTTGGCTCAAACTCTTTCAAAAAGATCTTGATATTTACAAGTTTGATCAAATAGTACAGGGGCAAATCTACAAGAAAACAATTATTAAAAAAGCTTTAATTCCATACAACCATCAGAAAAGGAAACCATAACCTATAATAATATGAACCCCATCCAAGGATGAATGAACATTCTATACTCTTCTGCCCGGAACTGAGGCTAACATCAATTGAGAAGTGTTTCCCTAAAATAACAAAGCTTTATGCAATGGTACTACCAGGGTTTTGGATAGACATTGGACAGAGAAAAGATTATAAGCCGTTGGATTACACGTTTTCCACTCGACACCAATTATTATTTCAGCTACTTCGGATTCGCCAAAACCCAAACCCAGAACCAAAAAACATCAAGCCCAACAGAAAATCCCATTCTCTCTTATAATATGCTCATTCTGATTCAACATGTGCATTAAGCACCGAGATGGTTGCAAAAAGCAAAAGGAAACAGAGAATCGTGTATAAACCATATAAAAAAACAAAATCAACAGAGAAATCAAAATCACGATAGCAGAAGCAGCCCAGAGCACCAACAGAGAAAGTAAAAACCATCAAAGAAGAAAAAAAGGCAATAGAGAAGAAGCATTATCACTGTTTATGTGGAAACCTGACAGAAGAGATGGAACTAACAACGTCAGGGTTTAACGAGCATGAGAGATGGAAGAAAAGACGGGAAAACGGAACGAAAGAAGAAAGGAAGATATAGATTTTGGAAGCATACCTGTAAAGAGATAGTGGAAAACTCACTGCGAACTGCTAGAGGGAAGCGGCGGCGCCGGCACCGGCACCGTTAAGAGTGGAAGACAGTAGGCGGGCGGGGGCGGTGGGAGGAAGATGAAACTGCATAGGGCTTCTATTTCTTTTTATTTATTTAATTTAATTTAATTTAATTTAATTTAATTTAATTTAATTCAATGTGGCGGCTGAATTGCTAGATTAGATAGGTTAAGTACTTAAGTTTTTTCTTGGTATTTAAATATTAGTATTTAAAAAATTACTAAAACACAATATAATTTAATGGAATTTATTAATTATATTATGACGTAAATGCCATCGTAGAAATAAATTGTAAACTAATAATAAATAAATAAACCTATTAGTGTTTTTTTATAAATTATTGAACACTTTTAAAAATTAAATACAGAATCTTTCCGTTCAAAATTTAATTGTTCTAATAATTTTGAATTAATTGTTAATGGATAATTTAGAATAAGAATTNTAGAATAATATTTTTTTTTTAAGTACATTATTATTTTATTGTTTATTTGTTAGAAATAAAATATATGAAAACAAAAACCATTAGCATTATATAAAGGACGTGATAATTTAAAAATTATAAAAGATTCTTTTTATATAGATGGTCAGTTAGCTACGGCCTTCATGGCGTTGGTTTGACCCAGGCCGTATACGGGCGCTTAGGACCTTGGTTCGACGCAGGCCGTATACAGGCGCTTAGGACCTTGGTTCGACGCAGGCCGTATATGGGCGCTTTTTACTGAGCCAGCCTCCCGGCAAATCTCTCCGGAGGCTGTGGGAGAAGAAGCTAATTTCAGTCATTTTGGCATTTCATCGAACACCTTGTCGGTGCCCCGCGTTAGAAAATTGGTAGAAGTGTACCAAAACTTCAGCAACTGGGCTTCTTCTTCCTACTTCAAAATTCCAGGCTTCTCATTCCTAACTCCACTCATTCGATTCATGGGTTTCAACGCGACATCACAAAACTCGGTATCAACACGATGGAAAGCCACAAAGAAATACACTTCCGAAACCTGAAATTACCTTTAGGCAAATCGTCACACTAGATGTGCAGGGTTTGATGAGAAAATAGGGTCATGCGTCTTAATTTAGGAAATAATCATGAATTTATAATAAAAAAATACTCTCTCCATGAGTGTGAGGCCTTTCTGGGGAAAATCCAAAGCAAAGCCATGTGAGCTTATGCTCAAATTGGACAATATCATACAATTGTAGAGAGTCGTGTCAAAGTGGATAATATCATACCATTGTGGAGAGTCGTGTTCCTCTAACAATGGTTTCTATCATAGCTTTGAAAACGAAATAGATTCAGGTAATGGATAACACAAGCTGATGAAGAATTGGTTCTACAGAGTAATGCCAGTTTCTGAGAATTCAAGTTTTCCTTAGCCTTATTTTCATCCACTTTCTAGCCTAACTAGAACCATATTCTAATTCAACTATACATTACAATATGGGTTTGAATCACCGTCCCTTAGTTTACCTCAATTTGTTAAACCATACATAAGAGATAAACCATTTTAAGGTCTAAATCAAACACGCTCTAATTCATCCAAGATCAGATGCCAGATTGAAATAATCAGAATTTCAATATTTTCACGCAGCATTAATGGAAGAATAACAAGACTAATGATTAAACAAAAGGGAAATTCCTTCAATTTGAAGTACAAGGAGATGTAAAGAGAACTAACACAATACAACTTAATGGCCATCCTTACTGCTTCTTCTCTCTTTCTTTCTTTCTTTCTTTCTTTCTTTCTTTTTTTTTTTTTTTTTTCTTCCTATTTTTCCTTATTAATTATTATTTATAGCAAATACTTGAAGCCAGTAAAACTATCTGCTATCTACTCCCCTAAGAAGCATGGAAGACTGTCCAGATTGTGATACAAAGAAGAAAAACTACCAATTTTTGAAATGGGCAAGCAAAATCAAGTTGGAAATTTGTACCCAATTGAAGCAAAGAAAGAAAACCAACCAAATGGGCAGCTCAAAAGCTCACTTGAGAATGCTAGCACCAGCGCCAGCATTGCGAGCGAGCTTTGTCCACTCTGTGTGGAAGGAGCCCTGGCGATCCACTCGCTCATATGTATGAGCCCCAAACAGGTCTCTCTGCGCTTGCACAAGATTGGCAGGCAGCCTAGCGCGCCTGTACGTATCGAAATAGGCAAGGCTAGCACACATACCTGGAGTGCTGATCCCCGCCGATATGGCCAACCCAACCACCCTTCTCCAAGCAGCCTGCCTCTGCACCATCTCTCTGGCGAACTCGGGATCCACCAACAAGCTTGCAAGGTTAGGATTGCGCTGATATGCCTTCTTGATCCTGTCCAAGAACACAGCTCTTATGATGCACCCACCTTTCCAAATCCTTGCCAACTCTCCCAAATTCAAGTTCCATCCCTTCTCCAAGCTCTTAGCCCTCAGCAAATTCATTCCCTGAGCATAGCTGCAAATCTTGGAGGCATACAAAGCCTGCCTTACATCTTCAATCAATTTCTTCTTGTCAATCCCACTCCTCACTGACCCCACGCTGTCATTTAGACCCGCCTCCTTCAACACCTCAGCCGCACTTTCCCTCTCCTCCTTCAACCCACTCAAGTACCTACAATCCAACGACGCTGCAATCGTTGGCGCTGCGATGGAAAGCTCAGCAGCTTGCTGCACAGTCCATTTCCCAGTTCCTTTCATCCCAGTCTTGTCCAAAATCTTGTCCACTAATTCACCATCACCATGTTCATCTTTAACTTTAAAGATATCGGCTGATATCTCAATTAGAAAGCTCTCCAGCTCCCCCCTGTTCCACTCAGAGAAAATATCAGCCAATTCAGAATTCGATAACCCTCCAACGTGTTTTAAAACGTCGTAGGCCTCGGAAATCAGCTGCATATCGCCATATTCAATACCATTATGCACCATCTTAACGAAATTACCCGAACCCCCTTCACCTATGTAAGTAACGCAAGGACCATCGTCGACTTGAGCAGCTACCTTCTTCAGAATATCCTCAACATTAGAATAAGCCTGAAAAGACCCTCCAGGCATCAACGACGGCCCATGGCGAGCACCATCTTCACCACCAGAAACCCCCATCCCAAGATACAGAATCCCCCGATCAGAAACCTGCGCAATCCGACGCTCAGTATTCTCATACCACTCATTACCACCGTCAATGATGGCATCACCAGGCTCCAAGTGGTCGGACAGCGCAGCAATGGTCTGATCGACAGGCAAGCCAGCCTTAACGAGGATAATAACCGATCTAGGGCGCTGAATAGATAGAACAAAATCGCGAGGATTGTACTGACCAAACAGAGGGAGATTACCTTCGTTATGGGCGCGATCTACAGTCTCATCGACCTTGGAAGTGGTACGATTGTAGACGGAAATAGGGAAGCCTTTCTCGGCGATGTTGAGAGCGAGGTTTTGGCCCATGACGGCCAAGCCAGCAAGGCCTATGCGAGAAAGAGCTGCAGAAGCTTCCATCGTAGCTCGGAAATGGAGAGGAGAGAGAGAAAAAGTGATGAGTGAGAAAGAGACGGAGGCGCCGAGGTCAGAAGTGGAGGCCGCTGTTTGGATGATGAAGATGAAGATGAAGAAGAAGAAGATAGATAAATAAATTGAACGCAAAAAGAAAAAGAAAAAAGTGTTTTTTAATTTTTATATTAAAAATTAAATTGGATTAAACGGACCAAGAAAATATCTTGACGGACTCGTCGAGGCTGCGAAGGGTCACTGATTTAATTTTTCTTTTTTCTTTTTTCTTTTTAATTTTGGAAAAGGAATTATTATTTATTGACCTAAAATTTGCTTCTGTTTCAGGCGGCTGTACTTAGGAATGCCCTTTCAAACGACGACGTTTTGAGATGGAAAGTAATATTGTGATTAAATTTTCAACTAAGAAAAAAAATTAAAATTCATAAAAATAAAATAAAATATTGCAAAATAGTCCCCTTAGCCTTTAAAATTTTCAATTTTATCTTTAATATATTAAAATTCTCAATTACGTCGGGTTTAGGGCATACCAATTCATTCCAATGAATTAGACGAGTTTGACCTCTTACTATTATTTGTTAATTGCAGTGACAGTGGGCACATTTGTTGCTTTAGCATGCCACTATAGACAACTCTATTGATAACTGCTATACTCATTTAGCACTCCATCTCCGTCCCGTAGAAAGTGATTGAAGCACCTTAAGGCATTCCTGCGACAATTGCTCTCACGCATGCCTGGTGACGGTTATCGAAAGTCAAAAAATTCTGAATTTTTTAGCTTTTAATTTGATATATAATAAATATTTAATATAATTTTTTTTAATTATCCTTCTAATTCAACCCCAAAAAAATTTCTATATTTAATTAAAAAAAACATTAATAAAAATAAAAATCAACGAAATTCATCCAACAAAAATAATTTTAATTAATTACGTATGATGAGAATGACAAGGTGTAACAAAAGCTTTGATTATGTTAATTAATTATGTCTAAAAGGTCGTTAATTCCGGTATTAGGAATCAAATTTAAAGAAAGGGCCTACCAAAGCTGTATTTTGTGGCAGCCACTACACTTCCAAAATCAAAATTCAAAGGCCATGGCTGAAACCCAGCAATAGTAATGGCGGCTACCTTCACCCTTTTGCTTCCTTACCGTAATTATACGTTTTTCGTCTCTCATCTGCAAGTGGGTATTTGTTTATTTCAGTCAATCGCCATCCTCGATACTTCCTATTCATCCCATCCTTTAACAGGACGATGAGGATCTGAACTCTTGTTCATTTGACCCTTTGATTTTTCGTTATAACTTGGGCGGTTGTATCGATTCGAGATTTGTCTTCCTTCGTGTTGGGGTTCGGGATTTCTCGTCTTTGATGATCATCGATTCTTTTCTCCATTAATGGTTTTTGACCTCGAAATTGGCACTGTTCGAAGTTATCTGTTCATCAGTTTCTTGGGTTCTTTGGGGGTTACTGTTACGCAATCGATTAGCGGTTCTTCGCATGGATTGGTGTTCTTTTGATTCTTATATGCTTTATGATTAAAGGGTTTGAATCTTGTTTATTGCTTTTGTCGGTGGATTTTGGAAAATTCGTGGTATTAGAAACTTTCTGGTGGGGGAAATTTGGGGCTAGTTGTTGTAGTGGGTGGGTGGGATTTTGGTTTAAATTCACGGGAGAAATGGTTTGTCACAAGAAAGTGTGTTGAAGCCTCGAGGGTAAAGCTTAAATTTCTCATCTGCTTCTGAGATATTGCAAATTTCTGTTCATCCTCTTAGTTATTTCAATTAGTTTGCTGTTCTTCAGCGTTGTTCATCCTTTTAGAGAAGGGAAGGGGAGCAAAAAAAGAGAGAGTGAGAGATTTGTATTTGTTTTTGCTTTATTAATTTCCTCGTTGTGTTTTTGGAATGGATCATTCTGGGGCGGCCAGTAACCAGAAACCAGCAGTTGAAGTTGCCAAAGACAAGAATGGTGTGGACCAAGTGCTGCTTAGGAACTCTCGTGGAGCTTCAGCAAGGGTACCATATCCCTTTTATTATTCATCTATTTTACAGTATAGGATTCTACTTTAAATTATAAGTTTAGTATTGGATTTCGACCATTTTCTCTGTTTAGTCCTAGAAGCTTGGAAAGTTTTGATCACTTTGATTATGACTGAGTTGCTGTGATGTTGTTTATAGTTTAACAGATCGATAGCTTTGTCGTGTCGCTTTCTGATTATGTGTATATGAGTGGTATATTATGTACATGGTCTTTGTGATGTTTCTTCCTAGTATTGAGAATCTGAATGTGATGTCCATATCGGTTGGAGAGGGGAACGAAGCATTGCTTATAAGGGTGTAGAAACCTCTTCCTAGTAGACGCGTTTTAAAATCTTGAGGGGAANACAAAACATTGCTTAAAAGGGTGTGGAAACCTCTCCCTAGTAGATGCTTTTTAAAACCTTGAGGGGAAGCCTGAAAGAGAAAGCCCAAACAGGACAATATCTACTAGTGGTGGGCTTGAGCTGTTACAAATGGTATCAGAGCTAGATACCGGGTGGTGCCAGTGAAGACGCTGGACTCCCAAGGGGGTGGATTGTGAGATCCCACATCGGTTGGAGAGGGGAACGAAGCATTGCTTATAAGGGTGTGGAAACCTCTCCATAATAGATGCGTTTTAAAACCTTGAGGGGAAGCCTGGAAGAGAAAGCCCAAAGAGGACAATATCTACTAGTGGTGGGTTTGAGCTGTTACAAATGGTATCAGAGCTAGATACCGGGCGGTGCCAGCGAGGACGCTGGGATCCCAAAGGGGTGGATTGTGAGATCCCACATCGGTTGGAGAGGAGAACAAAACATTGCTTAAAAGGGTGTGGAAACCTCTCCCTAGTAGATGCTTTTTAAAACCTTGAGGGGAAGCCTGAAAGAGAAAGCCCAAACAGGACAATATCTACTAGTGGTGGGTTTGAGCTGTTACAAATGGTATCAGAGCTAGATACCGGGCGGTGCCAGCGAGGACGCTGGGATCCCAAAGGGGTGGATTGTGAGATCCCATATCGGTTGGAGAGGAGAACGAAGCATTGCTTATAAGGGTGTGGAAACCTCTCCCTAATAGATGCGTTTTAAAACCTTGAGGGGAAGTCTAGAAGAGAAAGCCCAAAGAAGACAATATCTACTAGCGGTGGGGCAAAATGTTATCCCGTGAAACCTTTACATTAGATCATCAAGTGTAATGGAGGAGATCCAATGAAATTAACCAAATCATAAAAACGAAGTTTTTAGGCTTGTTCGAGAGTGTTTTTGTTTCATGTTTTCGAAAATTATGCCTTACTATAGACTTGACCGTTGAAAGATACTGTCTTGAATTGTACCCGAATTTCAGAAATCCGATTTTGTTTTTGAAACTCAGCTAATATCTATTGAAATCTGAAAATTTTAATGAAGGATACATAGGAACAAGTAAGTTCATAAGCTTATTTTCAGAAAATAAACAACAAAATTGCTATCACACAAAATCATAAAGGAAATAACTGTTCTTGTTCTTGATGTGTTCTTTATTGCTGTATCAATAATTCAGGTTAGCTTGCATGGAGGCCAAGTTCTTTCATGGAAAACTGAAAAAGGTGAAGAATTATTGTTTACCAGTACTAAGGTAATCTCATCTTCTAGTTCTTCAACTCGCCAAAGCCTAAGCAGAAACAAAAGCCCTTGAAATGCTACTCATTGCTAGGCAAAGAACTGTTGTTTCAGTGTCATTTTTGTTTTGTTTGCTCTGGTTTGATTTCATGGCTTAGATTAACTTTCTTCGATCTCTCGTAATTGGTCGGGTCGGGTCGAGTCGAGTCTCGATTCTCACAATTGTAAATAACATGTATAAAAACTTAGCATTTCCTTTCTTCTCCATTGTAGGCAGTTTTCAAGCCACCAAAAGCTGTGAGAGGAGGAATTCCAATCTGTTTTCCGCAGGTATGTAGTGCTTATTTATGTTTCTCCCCTAATTTGGTTCGTATTACCTAATGTAACTATTGAGACTGACAGTGATACGTAACAGACCAAAGCGGATAATATATGTTAGCGGTGGGCTTGAGCTATTACAAATGGTATCAAAGCCAAACATAGGGCGGTGTGCCAGCGAGAACGCTGGGCCCCAAGAGGGTGGATTGTGAGATCCCACATCGGATGGAGAGGGGAACGAAACATTTCTTATAAAGGTATGAAAACCTCTTCCTAGCCGACGCGTTTTAAAACCTTGAGGGGAAGCCCAGAAGGGAAAGTCCAAATAGGACAATATCTACTAGCGGTAGGCTTGGGCTGTTACAAATGGTATCAGAGCTAGACACCGGGCGGTGTGTCAGTGAGGACGCGAACCTCAAAGGGGGTGGATTGTGAGATCCCACATCAGTTGGAGAGGGGGACGAAACATTTCTTATAAAGGTGTGGAAACCTCTCCCTAGCAGACGCGTTTTAAAACCTTGAGGGAAAAGCCCAAAGAGGACAATATCTGCTAGCGGTAGGCTTGGGTTGTTACAAATGGTATCAGAGCCAGACACCGGGCGTTGGGCCCTAAAGGAAGTGGATTGTGAGATCCCACATCAGTTAGAGAGAGGAACGAAACATTTCTTATAAAGGTGTGGAAACCTCTCACTAGCAAACGCGTTTTAAAACCTTGAGGGGAAACTCAGAAAGAAAAGCCCAAAGAGGACAATATCTGCAAGCGGTGGAATTGAGCTGTTACACGTTTACATTAATTTTATTGATTTGTTTCATTATATATGTAGTTTGGGGCTCGTGGAAACCTCGAGCAGCACGGGTTTGCTCGAAACAAGATTTGGAAAATCGACGATAACCCTCCTCCTCTTACTCGTGGCGAAATCAAAGACAAATCCTGCATCGATTTGCTTCTTAAACCGTCTGAAGACGATCTGAAAATATGGCCACATAGGTTAGAAATGAATTGATTGTCTCCTTTCAAACCCAGATTATGAAGCTCAAGATAACAACAACTTTTTTTTGTTTCTCCCAACAGTTTTGAATTCAGACTCAAGATCTGTTTGACAGCAGATGGCAATCTCACTTTAATATCACGAATTCGTAATATCAATTGCAAGCCTTTCAGTTTCTCCATTGCATTCCACACATATTTCTCCATTTCTGATATCAGGTATGAGTAGCTCTTTGCATACTCTTCTGTGATGGTTTCCAATGACACTATCTACTGTGTTCTTACAGTGAGGTAAGGGTCGAGGGGCTTGAGATTCTCGACTATCTCGACAACTTATGCGATAAACAACGGTTCACCGAGCAAGGAGACGCCTTAACGTTTGAATCCGAGGTAAAAGCTAATAATAACCCAATTGTACTTAAACTCCAAGTTGATATTGGTTCAAAAGTCTAGTCCCTTCATTAACTATTCGTTCGCCCGGCAGATCGATCGGGTTTATCTTAGTTCTTCAGATCTCGTCGCCGTGCTTGATCATGAACGAAAACGCACATTTGTTATAAGAAAGGAAGGACTTCCAGATGTTGGTAATATTATCAATCCCCTCTGATTTTAAGCAATATAGCCAAGCAGCTTCCTTAATAAGAACAAGATGGTTGTTTGAATTCTTGTTTCTGATCATGCAGTGGTGTGGAATCCATGGGAGAAGAAATCGAAATCCATCGTCGATCTCGGGGACGAAGACTACAAACAAATGCTATGTGTTGATGGAGCTGCAATTGAGAAACCTATTACATTGAAGCCAGGTGAGGAATGGACTGGCCGTTTGGAACTATCCATCCTCCCCTCGAGTTAACGACCCAACCCAACCCGACCTGACCCAACCCGTAAGGTCATGTAAAGAAGAAAGGATCGAGCCTGGTCGAGATCCCGGTAAAGCCATTGAAGTTTATAAATGGTGTATATGGTAGGTAAGTAATTATGTGGTTTGTTCTAATCAAATTACTGAACTGTGATATACTATAGTTGTCACATACATGTATGTATGTATGTATGTGATGATTTGAAAATTTTCCCTTTCAAAATTAATTTTATTTTTATTATTAAAAAAATGCCCACTGGAAATTACGTTTATGACCTTTGGTTTTATTTTTTAAACAAGAATTAATTTATGAAACTTTATTAAATAATTATAATAATTCTCATATGTAAGAAAATACATTATCTAAATATATTGAAAAAAAAATCAATAAAAAATAAATATTAGTCGAAACGTTTTTTTTTAAATGTAAAAAAAAAAAAAAAAAAAAAAAAAGGGCGTCACGTGCTGGTGACACGTGGGAAGTACAAATTTTGTGTACTCGAAAGGTGTGAAGGTCAGCTTCAGTGGGGCCCACCTCAATCTTCTCCTAACTAATCTAATTTAAATATCATCCATTTTTTAAGCGGGACTAATTTCCTTTATTTAAAAAAAAAAATGTTATTAATTAATTCAACCCAATTTAATCTTTTTTTATTGGTCAAATGTTCGATTTTAAATAAAGAAAAAGAAAATCTTTCAATTCACGGTGATAGTTGATACCATATTTATTGACATACTTTCTTTTTCTTTTTTTTTTTTCTTTAAAAAAAATTATTATTTTGTAGATAATTGTGANTATAATAATTATTTAATTTTTAAGGAGCGTTTTAAATTACGTATTGAATTGTATTGAAATGTTGAAATCAGGTGACGGGTAGTCTTACCTTATTGTTTGTGCACGTTTTGTGGCTCAATAAGTATGCAAAATTTGAGTTGTGACCAAAGATTATAGAACCCAAAAGCCACCAATTGAAACAAAAAAGAAAAAAACAAAAAACAAAAAGCAATATTTTCTTGTAGTTTGTGTCCATTAATTATGATGTGAGAACAAAAACAAAGGATTTTGTCGAATCCCATGTTCTTCTTCCTTTGTTTTCTTATTATATGTTTGTATTTCACAACTTGCTTACCAAAAGACACTCCCTTTTTAATTCCATTTCTTTGCTGCCTCGATTCTCATTTCCCTTAATTTTGTCTTTTTAAGTAACAGTCGAAACCTACGGTTAACAATCAATCCAAACCCACTACTAACAACCGATATTGTCTTATTTGAGCTCTCGTTTATAGGCAGTTTTAAAACTAGGGAGAGGTGTAGGCTTTTCCTCATGTAAGGTTTTAAAACATGTTCACTAGAGATAGATTTTCACACCTTTATAAGGAATGAGTTTTTATCTTCGATTGATGTGGGATCTCGCAATCCACCCTCCTTGAGGGTCCAATGTCTTCGCTGACATATCACTCGNGAGGGAGGGTAAATCAGTAAAAAGTGCAGAACGGCGTCGTTTCTGTCGATTCTCACTCTTTACATTTCAGCCAAATTAATTATAATTAGCTTCTTTTTTTTTTAAGATTCTAATTATATGTAAACAATAATAACAGTTTTTAAGTATGCGTGGGATGCGAAGCACAGGAATATTTCTCTTCTAATTATTATGAAATTAATTTAATTTTATTTGAAAAAGAAAAGGGGGTGACGATGTGGGTACTTAAAAATGGCGCCAAATTCAAGGCTGCCTCCCACGTTACACTTTGCTGACACCATAACGGTCTCTTAAAAACTTCCATTCACTACTGATTTTACAAAATTGCCCTTCTATTTTATTTTTATAACCATTATTTAACCCTTTAANGCTGACACCATAACGGTCTCTTAAAAACTTCCATTCACTACTCATTTTACAAAATTGCCCTTCTATTTTATTTTTATAACCATTATTTAACCCTTTAATTAGATAATTACGAATTTTTAAAGATTTTAAATATCTAAAATTTGAAANCGGTGTTTGGCTCTGATACCATTTGTAACAGCACAAACCCACTCTCGATAGACATTGTCCTCTTTCGACTTTCCCTCAAAGTTTAAAAAAGCGAGAGAAATTTCCACAATCTTATAATAAATGTTTTGTTCCGTAATCTAACTGATGCAATATATATATATATATAGCTTTTTCAATCCTTAATCCTCGAAATTACTTTTTCGTACTTGCGTAGACTTTTCGTCTACGAGTTTAACAACAAAGGCCTTAAGGATTATTTTAAAATAAACTTCAAATTTCAATACTTAAAGTGAAATCTTTCACCGTTCTGGATAATCAAAACCAATTTCGTAATTCATACGTATTTTTTTATTATTTCACTTTGTTGCTAATCAAATGGTCCATGACACATCTAGTAATTACTAGCTAGGTGGGTTATANAAAAGAATAACCGAAAGCATAATAAATGGTAATTAAAAAAAAATGGTTAAGATTCAATTTAGTTTTAGGACAAAATCGTCTCAGTCAACAAAAATATCACCTNAAAAGAATAACCGAAAGCATAATAAATGGTAATTAAAAAAAATAGTTAAGATTCAATTTAGTTTTAGGACGAAATCGTCTCAGTCAACAAAAATATCACTTNTTTTTTTTTTTTTTTTTTTTTTTTTTTTTTTTTTTTTTTTTTTTTTTTTTTTGTCTCCTATACCGCTATAGATAAGATTTGGTTGAATAGGATTTTTAAGACAGAAAGTAGTANTTTGAATCGCTAATTTCCATAACAAATCTTTTGCCCAGTCAGCACCCACTCTCGTCCCTCCAGCTCCGTTGGATCTCCCACTTCTTCAGTCCTCATCTGCCACGTGTCGTAATCTTACCTCCCCTGTTTTTGCGGCAACTCGTGAAAATATCCNCCCCCCCCCCCCCCCGACAATGGCGGCGCGTGTGAGTGTGTGCGCGTGTACTATTGGAAGTTGGGGGTTGGACCGGGTTTTCTTGAAATACGGGTGTTAAGGGATCCTATAAAACAGGGAGGTTTGGTTATTCGCTGGGATTTTGTTATCTCCTTCTTCACTCTCCCATTTTCTTTCTCATTTTCCGGGAAAATTTAGTGGGAAAATTTACAGACGCTTTCCAGGAAATTCAAAGAACAGAGTGAGTGCGTTTAAGGGAAAAGGGCATTTATTCCTCTTCTCTTTCTTCTAAAGCTGCTCTTACCCAACTTTTCTTTTTCTCTCCCACTTCCTCCAATTTTCCCAGAAAATTTCCCTTTTCCATTTCCATTTTCATGTCCTCCTTTTCCCCTTTTCTTCCCTCTTCAATGAATGCTTCTGCGCTTCCTGTTTTCGCCATTTCTTTCCCTCTCCTGTTTACATCTTAATCGCCTTTTTCTGCAATTTTCTTTTCGGTTTATTCAATCTTTTTTGTTCTTATGATCACTATAATCACAAACGAATAAGTGGAGTAACGTCGCTGATTAATNTATAATACAATTAATTATTATCAATTCAACAATATATAGTAATTTAAAATTTTAATTATGTTACATTTAATTTTGATTCACTACGCTAAAAAATTATTATAGAATTAATCTCAGTTAGTTTTTTATTTAAAAAAATTAATTATACTAAAGTCCAAATGGCACGTAGACATTTACAAAATTGCCCCTATTTAACCGTTTCTGTTATAAAAAATGGCTGCAACTACGCGAATAAGAAGGGAAAAGGGATCCTATAAAACAGGGAGGTTTGGTTATTCGCTGGGATTTTGTTATCTCCTTCTTCACTCTCCCATTTTCTTTCTCATTTTCCGGGAAAATTTAGTGGGAAAATTTACAGACGCTTTCCAGGAAATTCAAAGAACAGAGTGAGTGCGTTTAAGGGAAAAGGGCATTTATTCCTCTTCTCTTTCTTCTAAAGCTGCTCTTACCCAACTTTTCTTTTTCTCTCCCACTTCCTCCAATTTTCCCAGAAAATTTCCCTTTTCCATTTCCATTTTCATGTCCTCCTTTTCCCCTTTTCTTCCCTCTTCAATGAATGCTTCTGCGCTTCCTGTTTTCGCCATTTCTTTCCCTCTCCTGTTTACATCTTAATCGCCTTTTTCTGCAATTTTCTTTTCGGTTTATTCAATCTTTTTTGTTCTTATGATCACTATAATCACAAACGAATAAGTGGAGTAACGTCGCTGATTAATCTCCCAGCTTCTCTTTCACGTGTTCTTCAATTTTGCCTTTATTCTTCCATGGAATCTTCCCCTTTCTTTTCTCTTTTTACCCTCTTTCCCCAATCTCTATATTTCACTTGCATTTCGCTTTCAATGGTAGCTCTCTGAATCTGCTCTGTTCTTCTTCCTCTGTTTTTCATGGAACCAATGGACTTGTTCTCCAGTCCTGTTCTGCCGCCGATCAAGTACACTGAACATCGTAGCCAGACCAGACTCGTTTCTCCGCCATTAATGACGCCTAAGGTCGTTAAGATTTCTGTAATGGACGCGGATGCCACGGACTCTTCTAGTGATGATGAAGAACAAGACTACGCTTGTCGCCGAGTTAAGAAATTCGTTAACGAGATTACAATCGAGGCCTCGCCGGTGAAGAGTAGCCGCAAGAAACCCACCGGCGGGAAATCGAAGTTTCCGGCGGTTAATCGGGATCCATTGAAGCAGCAACCGACGGGAGGTAAGAAATTCCGCGGCGTACGGCAACGGCCATGGGGGAAATGGGCGGCTGAGATTAGAGATCCTTTACGACGAGTACGGGTTTGGTTAGGCACATATAATACGGCTGAAGAAGCCGCTATGGTCTATGATAATGCTGCCATTCAACTCCGTGGACCCACCGCTCAAACGAATTTCATTCCTCCGCCTAAGTTCTCACCGGAAACCGCGGCGGCGAGTTCTGGCTATGTCTCGGCCGAGGAATCCAACGAGAATCTGTCCTCTCCGACTTCCGTTCTCCGTTGCCCGTCGCCATCGACAAACGACGCCGTATCCGGAAAAACCTCAACAACAACGACAACCGGAAAAGAAACCGGCCGAGACGAACCGGAGAAGATTTCGGAATTCTCGTTCCATTCAAACTACGATACGTTTTTCCCTAATGATATCTTCGACTTCCGACCGCCGGTTCCGTCTCTGTTCGGCGAGACGACACTCAACGACGGCTTTTTGAAGGGAGACTACGGCAGTAGTATGTTCATTAACCCGGCCGATGATTTCGGGTTCGGGTTCGGTTTCGGGTTTGGATTATCCACGTGGCATACGGTTAAAGATTCCTTCCAAGACATCAGCGACATATTCGGGTCGGACCCTCTTCTTGCGCTTTGAGGTTTTTTTCTTTTAATTTTTATTTTTTTTAATAGGTTGGATTTTCGGCAATTTTGTGAGTGTCCCATTTTCCTTTTTTTTAATTAGTTTTTTTATTTCTCGTAAATTTTGGGGTTTGTAATTTGTCGATGGTGTATCAAAAATGAAACGGTATCTTCCGTCACAGTAACGGTGACGGACAAATTTTGTGTACTTCTTTAGCTCTTTTCCTTTTAACGGACTGGNTTGTCGATGGTGTATCAAAAATGAAACGGTATCTTCCGTCACAGTAACGGTGACGGACAAATTTTGTGTACGTCTTATCTTTAGCTCTTTTTCCTTTTAACGGACTAGNGGGTTTGTAATTTGTCGATGGTGTATCAAAAATGAAACGGTATCTTCCGTCACAGTAACGGTGACGGACAAATTTTGTGTACTTCTTTAGCTCTTTTCCTTTTAACGGACTGGCACGTGCACGTGACACGCACATTTAATAAATAAATAAAATAAATAACCTCTAAACACGTGCCAGAGAGGATACANCATTTAATAAATAAATAAAATAAATAACCTCTAAACACGTGCGAGAGACGTCTGACGTGGCTCCATTGTCAAATAGCCGAATGTCACCCACCAATTTTTTTTATATGATTTTTATTAATTATTTAATTATCTCAAATAAAATTTAAAAATAATTATATTTTCTGTCATAAAGTGTTTAGTAAAATGCTAAAAATACAATTTAAAGTACTTTTAAAAAAAGTATTTAGTTCTTTTTTTTTTCTTTTTTCTAAATGAGTTATAATTAAAATGCTTATTTGTTTCTCTTTCGATGCCTTTTTTTTAATAAATAATTTGTAAAAAAAGTTATAATAATCAAAATGTTTTTGAAACTTTTTTAAAAATGCTTAAAAAGTAATTTAAAGGGCTTTTAAATTAAATGTCTACTGAATCTAATACTTATGCCAAAAACATTCTATATATTTCAATAATTTAGGTTATCTTTCATAACTATTTAATTTTTTTTTATAAAAAATAATACTATAATTAAACAGTATTTTCCACGTGGAAATTCTTTATTTGTTATTTACTTTTTAACATTATTTTCAAAATCGTATTAAATTTCCAAACTAACTGCATTTTTTTTTAAATTTAGCTAAAATTTAAATGTACTTAAAAAAAGAACATCCTTATTAGACTAGTTAGTTTTTTTTTTTTTTTTATTTTTTAGGTAAACTGAAATAATAATAATAATTATATATATATATATATATATATATAAGGTGGTGCCCAAAAGGCGGTCAGGCGTTAGATTGTACAGAAGAACAGCCGCAGGGAATTTCCTCCCTTAGCCAGCTGGGTCCACCAACACTCAATCCTAACCATACACGTAAGCATCAGACAACTATTCCTGTCCGATCACATGGTCTGTATCTACTGTACAACCGTCTTGCAAATGGGCCGTCTGGTCCCCCAGGCCCAGGTCTTGTTGCTTCTGGTTCCTGCCCATACCCACGTGGCAGATATTCTGATAGTGATTGGATCCCCACAGAATCAAGCAATGGGGTCTTGCGCTGATGTGGACCTTCCTTTTGTTATTATTATTATTATTATTTTTGGATAGGTGTGAAATTAACACGTCAGCAATACCCCCCACCTCCCAATCACGGGCCTTCTTCAGCTCCCCCTGGCCCAATCATTGCCACCGTCCATAGCCAAGTTGAAGAGCCGCCGTCAACCCGATGCAAATTAAATTTTCTGTTCTTTTTTTAAAAAAAATTATTAATTATTAAAATATTGGCAGCATGCTTAGTGGCATGGTGGCATGTTTAACACATGCAAGACAAATGGGAAGTGGCGCTTCCAATAGCAGAATCTCCCTTGGGAGGGAGGGCACAAGTGAGTAACTCGTAAGAATCTCTCTTAGGAGGGAGGGCACACGTGAGTAACTCGTAAGAATCTCTCTTAGGAGGGAGGGCACAGGTGAGTAACTCGAATGAATCTCTCTTAGGAGGAAGGGCACGGGTGAGTAACTCGTAAGAATCTCCCTCAGGAGGGAGGACACAAGGTGAGTAACTCGTGAGAATCTCCCTCAGGAGGGAGGACACAAGGTGAGTAACTCGTGAAAATTTCCCTTATGAGGGAGGACACAAGGTGAGTAACTCGTGAGAATTTCCCTCAGGAGGGAGGGCACTAGTGAGTAACTCGTAAGAATCTCCCTTAGGAGGGAGGGCACAGGTGAGTAACTAACTCGTAAAAACATACTCTTGGAAGAGGGGCATGGGTGAGTAACTCGTAAGAACCTTCCTTAGGAGGGAGGGCATAGGTGAGTAACTCGTAAGAACTTGTCCTTGGGAGGGAGGCACGAGGGAGTAACTCGTAAAAATCTACTCGTAAGAATCGAGTTAACGGAGTAACTTGTAAAAACTTACTCAAATATAATAATTTTGAGAAGAAACAAAAAGATCCCAAGAGAGAACAAAATTATATATATAATATATATATATATAGGTTTTTGATTGAAGTATGGAAACATAAGAAATTATCAAATTTGAATAAGAAACATTAAAATATGCAAAAGGCACAATAAATGGAAATCAAAGTAAGGTGGAGAAAAACATGGCAATGGCGGCCAATCCCGTAGGAACAAGCAAGGCATTGGCATTGGCATGGGATGCTTTGGTGGCCGCGGTTGGGGCTGCAGCCGGGGCTACGTTTTGGCTCGGATCCAAACTCGTGTGAATCCCAAAAGTTTCAAGGTTAAACGGCAATGGGTCCGCACCAGAAGTGCCATCCTTCGAACCCACTTGGACGTGCAGCTTCTGCCCAGCCTCACAATGCTTCCCAATTCCATCGAAGTAGTAGTAGTCCCCCGCCTCGGTCAGGTTCAGGATGGTCGGCCCTAGATAGTACATGTTTATCACATTCTCCTCACCACATACCTCGTAGTCCGCCTTCTTCACCGCCACTATGTTGTTCGCCCCAGGCCGATACGGGAAAACTACAAAACACCAAAAACACATATTAGGAATCACAACTCTCCATAATGATACAACAGACACATGATTTAGACACACATACCGAGTTTGTCTCCGACACCGAAGGTTCTAGGCTTAGCCCATTCATCGTAGAATGTAACGTTATCGGGTACTCTCCAGCCATGGCTTGCGCCCACAATGTGAGTGAATGCATTCACCGATGATCCCATCATCATCATTGTCGTTATCATCGTCATGATCATCATAAAGTTGTCCATTTTGGTCCGCTCTCTCTTTGGAGATTAAGAGAGAGAGAGATCAGAGAGGGAGCGTAGAAATGAATGTTGTTTCTCCTCTAAATCAAAAGGGAACAAAAAGGAGAGAAATAGGCAAAGGGATTTAGTTTGTTCTTCTCCGTTAATGGTTGCTGCTTCTTTGTTTTGTTTGTTTTCATCACTTGGCCTATTTTTTTCACCAACATACCTATTTTAAGTATATCCTTTATTTATTTATTATTATTAATGTTTAGGTTAAATTATAAATTTGGTCTCCAAAAATTATATTATTGGGAAAACATTTTTTTTAAAAATAAAAATAAATATTCTCATGGATTAATAATAAGTTAAAATATCATTTTGGTCTCTTTAAATTTTGTTATAATCTTTTTTATATTATGATTATTATTTAAACATTTTTTAATCTCTAATAATTAAAAAAAAAATTATTTAATGGCTAATGGCTAAATATGTTACTAACTTATTAAATATAAAATAAAAAATTCAATGAGATATTTTTATAATTATTAGACAAACATCAGTTCAAGAGTTAAATGGGTAGCTTTAAGATTTGTGCAATTTTTTAAAAAAATATATAATATATTTGGTACTATAATAAATAAAATCTGGACTAATATTATGTACGTTAATAACAGTAAAGTTTTAGTGTTTCATAATCATTTAAAATCTTAATTTCACACAATATATTAAAAAAGGTTTAATTTTGGTCGGAAAAATATAGTTAAAAATTCGTCTAATTTATTATTAATATATTTGGATGCATGCCACTAAGATTCCACTTGACAAATCAAATGCAACTTGTCTATTGCAAAAAAAAAAAAAAAACATCAACTTTTTATATTTAGATCTAAAAAAAATGGTTAGAATCTTATAGATCTTACTATTTGTCCTTTTATATGAATATAATATTCTAGATGCAAATTCAAAATTTGAAAAGCCTTATTAAACTATTTTTTAACAAATATGAGAATTTAAATTTTTGATTACGATTAGGATTGAGTTATACTCCTGATGTTCTCCCTAATTACGATTAGGATTGAGCTATACCCGTGTTCTTCCTAATTACGATTAGGATTGAGCTATACCCGTATTCTCCCTAATTACGATTAGGATTGAACTATACCCGTGTTCTCCCTAATTACGATTAGGATTGAACTATACCCGTGTTCTCCCTATTACGATCAGGATTGAGCTATACCGTGTTCGAAAAATTCAAATATGAGAGAGATAAAAGAAGGAGAACAAACATGAAAAGGGAGCCAGGAGTAGCATTCAAACTCAGGACACTGTACACAGCAATACAAGACCACACCAACTGACTTTCATCATTATAAATAAGAACAAAACAGAAACACCAAAGGAACTGCTACAATATGCAAAAGAATCCAAATCCCTCAAGACCCATTTGCATTTCTAACTAAATTCTCTTCCTCTTTGATCAAAACAGGTTCCAAAGGAACTACAATATGCAAAAAAAAAAACAAAAAAAAATCCAGTCCCCTCAAACCCCACTTGCATTTCTAACTAAATTCCCTTCCCTTTTGATCAAAGGAGGTTTTCTCCAAGTGCTTGATACAGTCTTTTAGAAGCTGTTGGATAAGTCAGCGTTGTGGATGAGATATGTGAGTGCCAATGCCACCAACATCAACACATAAGCTATCCCTTGGTCTATGGATGTCCCTGTGAAATGACGTTTTAAAGATACCAATTAAGTTCACTAAGAAATCTATGAATTTCAACCCTAATTCCTTAGGATTTTGCATTTCAAAGAACTATTTAAAATGAACTTCTGAGGATAAGACATCAAGACCAAACACCTTTGTTCTAAAAGGTAACGTAATAGTAGTCAGGCCAACCAAATAGCAAACAGAATTACTTTGCATAATCATGGCAATAGGTTTAATTACACTCGCAAATTAATAGTTTATAGAAACTATAAGATAACTTTATGCTGTTGTTACGAATACAAGAAAATAGCTTCTGTATTATTTGTCATTTCTAACATTTGGTCCACAAATTGATGCCAATGACCTCTCGCAAAATTGAGAATACAAATACGTGTAGGAAAATAGATCCACCAAGGCTTGAACAAACAATCAAAACTAAAGGGGAAAAGAAGTGAAGATTTGCGCTTAATATCTTTAATCACAATTCATCAAGAAACGGAAACCGAAACAATGTTTTGGTAACTCAGAAACTGAAACTCTCAAAATAATCCGGAAACAAAGAATAAACAAACAAAACTCATTTCAAGCCAGAGATCAACAGTCCACACAGATCTAGAACAAAAATACAAAACAAAACTTAGAGAAATAGAAATTAAGAAGAGAACTAACCGTCGCTGGTGGGAGCGGGTGCCGGAGCCAAGGACTGAGGCTGAGCAACCGGCAAGAAAATAGCAAAGATGAGCGCAGCCGCAGCAACAAATCCAAAAGACGTCCTGGAAACCGCCATTTGACTCCGAATCGTGCTGTGATTTTCTCCTCTCCTTTCTTCAGGCTATGAATCGCAAGAAATGTAGTGCCGAGGCTCGATCTCTCTCTGCGATGCGTCTCTCAGATCAAGAGGCTTTCAGTGCCTTCTTCTTCAATGGCTTCAAAGAGGCTCGCAGAGAGAGAGAGAGAGAGAGAGGAATCTCCCTTTCCCTCCTCGAAGGGCGAAATGGAGAAGACGATTAAGAGAAATCTCTGAACGGTACAGAGGCAGTTCAGCGATGGAGGACGGGGGAATCCAAATCTCCAATGCAGTATCATTTTATAGGGTAAATTATTTATTATTTTATTTTATTTTTAAATTATTATTATTTTTTAATCCATTTATATACGTTTTAGCAATATTATAATTTTTTTGCTTAAATTAAACCTAACTGGATTAATTCAGTTTTATATATTAATGTTTGATAAGTTCACAAATTTAAATCTTTATACACACATATGGTAAATTCAAAAACGACAAAATAATAATAATATTACAAAATTTTATATTTTTATTTAAAAAATAAATTAAAATCGCACCTACCAAATAAATTAATATTTCATTGTGTCGTTTAATAAATTAATATGGGACTGTCTCACTATAACACGTCTGAATAGAACTACAACTCGCTAGACATGCCAGTTCACCCCTATTTAGCTCGACGCTGCTTGAAATCTAATATCATGCGAGTGTGTGCAGATGATCGAGCACCACACCAGTGCAATATTTTGCAATAGATCAAGTTCGGTTGCAGAGATCCCATGTCGTCTAAAATATATATATATATATATATATTTATTTATTTATTTATTTATTTATTGTATAATTAGGAAAAGAAATTAAATAGATGGATAAAATAGATAAAATGAGAATATTAATTAGATTTAGTATATATTTTTATTATTTATAATTTTAAAAAACTGATTAAATGAAATTATGGAAATATGAGAGAGATAACCGGGAAAGCCGGTAAACAGGAAAAGTCGTGAAGGTTTACGACCGTTATGCGAAAGTGGGGCCCACTGGCCACTAGCATGCTTCCTGGTCACTGTTTCCTTCTGCACATGCCACCCATGCCGTATTTGACAGTCTATTATTTCTTTTTTATTTTCTTTTTTATTTTTATTTTTAAAGGGATGTATTTAAAAATTATTAGTTTTTTAAAATTTAAAATTTGATTATTTTTCTTTCACCTAAATTGGTAATCAATTAATTTGTCACGCATTTCAACGAAATGACACGATGAATAATTCAAACATTTATTGATGCTTGTATGTTACAAATAACCATCCAATTTATGGTATACTTTTCTCAAATTTAAATACACATATTTAGTATTTAAATTCATATGATAAACCCAAATTTATAAAACCTACATATTATATACTAATTTAATCACGTACGTTTGAATCAAACAAATTGTACGACGTATTAAACTATTACACTAAAAATCAAACGTCCCCAATTCTACCATTTTTTTCAAAAGTTTCCAACGCGTTTTTCTTCTACTTCTTTCTATCCTCGGTTACTTAATAATCAGTTCTTCGAGTGGTTGAATCTCGTGCTCTCTCTCTAATTCCTTCGACTCTTTTATATGTTTCATTTTCCTGTAGGTTCAACTTCAACTTTATCCTACTCGAACGTGAATTCAAAATAGATACTTTACTCAGAAACTTTGATATGTGGAAATCACTACAAGGGGAGTAAAATTCGGATTACCTTGTTGATCGAATATCTCAATGCAAGAACATTGTTTGAGATTCGAATCACTCCACAAGCAAGATTGATCATGTCTAACTTCAATGATTCTTGTTGATCAAATATCTCAACGCAAGAACACTGGTTTGAGATTCTAATAACTCCACAACCAAGATTGATCATGTCAAGCTTGAATGATTCTACATGCAACCTAAACTACATAGAATTGCAGAGAAACTTAGCCATTGGCTAAAGAAATCAAAAATGCTCCTTTTACTACATTTTCAAGTCTCTTCGTTCATATTAAACTCGACAATGATTCTAAACGCACATGCAGAAGAAATGAGAAGAAACTCGTGTGAAATGGGGTTTGGTTTTATGAAGAGACAAACTGTGGTAGGAAATGAGAGTTGCATGAACGTCGTGAACCATCGAACCAGAGAGTCGGTAAAAGTCTATACGTGCTTTTATCAATCTTTGAATTTAATGGGCCTCTTCTAAGAGCCCAGTTTCGAGTTGATTATGTAAAAGTCTATTGGATCTTCAAGCTCTTTTTTTAAGCACAATTTGAACTTCTAACTTTAGTATGAATATACGTTGTCACAGCCTCTCGTAGACCTAACAAGATGGAGAATCCCAAAAAATGAAAGAAGCAGAGGAGACCGAATGAAAGAAGCAGAGGAGACCGAAATTATATTTGTGATGTCCCGTTGGTCGAGGAGGAGAACAAAACACCGTTTATAAGGGTGTGGAAACCTTCTCCCCTAGCTATATGCATTTTAAAGCTAAAGCCCAAAGAGGACAATATCAGGTGTGATAACTTATTTTTCTTTTTAAACAATATTTGTCTCATCCAAAAAAAATATTTTATTTTCCTAATTATTTAGAAAATTCGGTTGAATAAAATATAAAATCAGGAAAAAAAAAAAACAATATCTATTTATTCCCAAAAGATCGTATCGCGTTTGTTTGACGATAAAATGGACGAGATCCGAGTCATTGACTTTGTTCGTAAATTGTATTAAAAGCGGAGGGCAAATGAGCGAAAGAAGCGCCAAACTTTGCATCTCCCCGGAAAGACAGAATTAGATCGTTTTCCGCCTTTATTTAAGTTCTATTTTATGTTTTCTTTTCTTTTCTTTTTTTCCTATTTTTATTT
>NC_036651.1:2982164-2983929 GCF_002806865.2 Cucurbita pepo subsp. pepo | reverse complement strand
AGGGAGTCGAAGAAGGAAACGGAAGTTGTTGGTTTAGTTGAAGATCTGTACAAAAATTATCAGTCTATTTATGATCAATATGGTCATCTACGTGATGAAGCGGAAAGAATTGTTAAATCTGAAAAGGAAAACGAGGAGGATAAGGAAGATGTTTGTTCTTCATCTTTAAGCTCTAGTTCCGACTCTGATTCGGAGTACTTTTCGTCGGAGGAAGTAAATATCACTAGCAGTGTTCATAATTTACAGAATGAACAGTCGAGTAACTGGTTTGTTCAAATTCAAACTGAGGAACTCGAAAAGCAAATTGTTCAGAAGAATGAAGCTTTGGCTAAGGTTGATTTTCTGCATCGGGAACTAGATAGTGTACGAACACAGAAACGGGAAATGGAAAATAGGAAGAACAAGGAGATATCTGAGAATATGGCTTTGATAGGAAATTTGAAAGAAGAATTGGTCGAAAAGATTGGAGTTGAAAAGAAGATGCTGGAAGAGAAAGAGAGAGTTCTTGCTCGGAGTAAGGATCTGGAAATGGAAATAGACACTCTGCATTACCGAAGAAGGGAAATAGAAGAACAGAATATTCGGATGAGATCAGAAAATCAGTGGCTGAACACTAAAATTTCTGAACTGGAGATGGCATTGACGAGTAAAGAGACAGAAGCTTCTTCTCAGACGGTCGCGTTAATGGAGCAAGTCAAGAATCTGAAACATACAATAAATGGATTGCAGACGGAAAAAACCAAATTAGGGCAAGAAATGGAGCAATATAAACAAGAAGTTTCTCACCGATTTTCGGAAATGGAGGAGGAAAACAAGAAATTGAGAACCAAAATTGTCGACCAGGAAACAATCCTAAAGGAAAAAGAGGAAACGATAATTAAATTCAACGAGAAATACAAGAAAGCGAAGAGTTGCTTACCTGATGTCGCCTCGAGCCTGATAAACACAGAGAGGAAGATGGAAGAATTAGCAGAGGATCTTCGTTGCGGCCTGGAAGATAAAATCCGTTTATTGTCGCAAAGGATTCTCGTTGCGGAGCAACTACACAACGAAAGCAGAGAAAATTTCAGAGTGAAAAACAAAAGACATGAGCAAGAGAAGAGACATTTCGAACAAAAAATCGAAAAACACGAAGAGGAACTGATGAAACTCAGTAATGTGAACGAATTCGGAATGGACAGAGTAGCAAGAAGATTCGAAGAAGAGAGCGTCAAACTTCTAAATCACATANGAGTCGAAGAAGGAAACGGAAGTTGTTGGTTTAGTTGAAGATCTGTACAAAAATTATCAGTCTATTTATGATCAATATGGTCATCTACGTGATGAAGCGGAAAGAATTGTTAAATCTGAAAAGGAAAACGAGGAGGATAAGGAAGATGTTTGTTCTTCATCTTTAAGCTCTAGTTCCGACTCTGATTCGGAGTACTTTTCGTCGGAGGAAGTAAATATCACTAGCAGTGTTCATAATTTACAGAATGAACAGTCGAGTAACTGGTTTGTTCAAATTCAAACTGAGGAACTCGAAAAGCAAATTGTTCAGAAGAATGAAGCTTTGGCTAAGGTTGATTTTCTGCATCGGGAATTAGATAGTGTACGAACCCAGAAACGGGAAATGGAAAATAGGAAGAACAAGGAGATATCTGAGAATATGGTTTTGATAGGAAATTTGAAAGAAGAATTGGTCGAAAAGATTGGAGTTGAAAAGAAGATGCTGGAAGAGAAAGAGAGAGTTCTTGCTCGGAGTAAGGATCTGGAAATGGAAATA
>NC_036651.1:2978182-2981659 GCF_002806865.2 Cucurbita pepo subsp. pepo | reverse complement strand
TGTTCTCCCTAATTACGATTAGGATTGAGCTATACCCGTGTTCTCCCTAATTACGATTAGGATTGAGCTATACCCGTGTTCGTGTTAATTTCCACTCTTTTTCACTAAAATTCAAATATGAGAGAGATAAAAGAAGGAGAAGAAACATGAAAAGGGAGCCAGGAGTAGCATTCAAACTCAGGACACTGTACACAGCAATACAAGACCACACCAACTGACTTTCATCATTATAAATAAGAACAAAACAGAAACACCAAAGGAACTGCTACAATATGCAAAAGAATCCAAATCCCTCAAGACCCATTTGCATTTCTAACTAAATTCTCTTCCTCTTTGATCAAAACAGGTTCCAAAGGAACTACAATATGCAAAAAAAAAAACAAAAAAAAATCCAGTCCCCTCAAACCCCACTTGCATTTCTAACTAAATTCCCTTCCCTTTTGATCAAAGGAGGTTTTCTCCAAGTGCTTGATACAGTCTTTTAGAAGCTGTTGGATAAGTCAGCGTTGTGGATGAGATATGTGAGTGCCAATGCCACCAACATCAACACATAAGCTATCCCTTGGTCTATGGATGTCCCTGTGAAATGACGTTTTAAAGATACCAATTAAGTTCACTAAGAAATCTATGAATTTCAACCCTAATTCCTTAGGATTTTGCATTTCAAAGAACTATTTAAAATGAACTTCTGAGGATAAGACATCAAGACCAAACACCTTTGTTCTAAAAGGTAACGTAATAGTAGTCAGGCCAACCAAATAGCAAACAGAATTACTTTGCATAATCATGGCAATAGGTTTAATTACACTCGCAAATTAATAGTTTATAGAAACTATAAGATAACTTTATGCTGTTGTTACGAATACAAGAAAATAGCTTCTGTATTATTTGTCATTTCTAACATTTGGTCCACAAATTGATGCCAATGACCTCTCGCAAAATTGAGAATACAAATACGTGTAGGAAAATAGATCCACCAAGGCTTGAACAAACAATCAAAACTAAAGGGGAAAAGAAGTGAAGATTTGCGCTTAATATCTTTAATCACAATTCATCAAGAAACGGAAACCGAAACAATGTTTTGGTAACTCAGAAACTGAAACTCTCAAAATAATCCGGAAACAAAGAATAAACAAACAAAACTCATTTCAAGCCAGAGATCAACAGTCCACACAGATCTAGAACAAAAATACAAAACAAAACTTAGAGAAATAGAAATTAAGAAGAGAACTAACCGTCGCTGGTGGGAGCGGGTGCCGGAGCCAAGGACTGAGGCTGAGCAACCGGCAAGAAAATAGCAAAGATGAGCGCAGCCGCAGCAACAAATCCAAAAGACGTCCTGGAAACCGCCATTTGACTCCGAATCGTGCTGTGATTTTCTCCTCTCCTTTCTTCAGGCTATGAATCGCAAGAAATGTAGTGCCGAGGCTCGATCTCTCTCTGCGATGCGTCTCTCAGATCAAGAGGCTTTCAGTGCCTTCTTCTTCAATGGCTTCAAAGAGGCTCGCAGAGAGAGAGAGAGAGAGAGAGAGAAAGGAATCTCCCTTTCCCTCCTCGAAGGGCGAATTGGAGAAGACGATTAAGAGAAATCTCTGAACGGTACAGAGGCAGTTCAGCGATGGAGGACGGGGGAATCCAAATCTCAATGCAGTATCATTTTATAGGGTAAATTATTTATTTTTTTATTTTATTTTTAAATTATTATTATTTTTTAATCCAACTGCACATGCCACCCATGCCGTATTTGACAGTCTATTATTTGCCTTTTATTTTCTTTTTTATTTATTTTTTATTTTTTATTTTTAGAGGGATTGACTATTTAAAAATTATTAGTTTTTTAAAATTTAAATTTTGATTATTTTTCTTTCACCTAAATTGGTAATCAATTAATTTGTCACGCATTTCAACGAAATGACACGATGAATAATTCAAACATTTATTGATGCTTGTATGTTACAAATAACCATCCAATTTATGGTATACTTTTCTCAAATTTAAATACACATATTTAGTATTTAAATTCATATGATAAACCCAAATTTATAAAACCTACATATTATATACTAATTTAATCACGTACGTTTGAATCAAACAAATTGTACGACGTATTAAACTATTACACTAAAAATCAAACGTCCCCAATTCTACCATTTTTTTCAAACGTTTCCAACGCTTTTTTCTTCTACTTCTTTCTATCCTCGGTTACTTAATAATCAGTTCTTCGAGTGGTTGAATCTCGTGCTCTCTCTCTAATTCCTTCGACTCTTATATATGTTTCATTTTCCTGTAGGTTCAACTTCAACTTTATCCTACTCGAACGTGAATTCAAAATAGATACTTTACTCAGAAACTTTGATATGTGGAAATCACTACAAGGGGAGTAAGATTCAGATTACCTTGTTGATCAAATATCTCAATGTAAGAACATTGTTTGAGATTCGAACCACTCCACAAGCAAGATTGATCATGTCTAGCTTGAATGATTCTTGTTGATCAAATATCTCAACGCAAGAACACTTGTTTGAGATTCGAATCTCTCCACAAACAAGATTGATCATGTCAACCTAAACTACATCGAATTACAAAAGAAACTTAGCCATTGGCTAAAGAAAGCACAAATGCTCATTTTACTACATTTTCAAGTCTCTTGGTTCATATCAAACTTTACAATGATTCTAAACGCACGTGCAGAAGAAATGAGAAGAAACTCATGTGAAATGGGGTTTGGTTTTTTGAAGAGACAAACTGTGGTAGGAAATGAGAGTTGCATGAACGTCATGAACCATCGAACCAGAGAGTCGGTAGAAGTCTATACGTGCTTTTATCAATCTTTGAATTCAATGGGCCTCTTCTAAGAGCCCAATTTCGAGTTGATTACGTAAAAGTCTATGGGATCTTCAAGCTCTTTTTTTAAGCACAATTTGAACTTTTAACTTTAGTATGAATATAAGTTGTCACAGCCTCTCGTAGACCTAACAAGTAGGAGAATCCCAAAAAATGGGAGAAGAAGAGGAGACTGGAATTATAGAGAACAAAACACAATTTATAAGGGTGTGGAAACCTTCCCCTAGCCATATGCATTTTAAAGCTAAAGCTCAAAAGAGGACAATATCAACTAGATGTGATAATTATTTTTCTTTTTAAACAATATTTGTCTCATCCAAAAAAAATATTTTATTTTCCTAATTATTTAGAAAATTCGGTTGAATAAAATATAAAATCAGAAAAAAGAAATCTATTTATTCCCAAAATATCGTATCGCGTTTGTTTGACGATAAAATGGACGATATCCGAGTCATTGACTTTGTTCGTAAATTGTATTAAAAGCGGAGGGCAAATGAGCGAAAGAAGCGCCAAACTTTGCATCTCCCCGGAAAGACAGAATTAGATCGTTTTCCGCCTTTATTTAAGTTCTATTTTATGTTTTCTTTTCTTTTCTTTTTTTCCTATTTTTATTTAAAAAAAAAAAAAAAAAAT
>NC_036651.1:2927793-2976429 GCF_002806865.2 Cucurbita pepo subsp. pepo | reverse complement strand
AACAACTAAAAATCAATCTGACTCGATTCGTGGCTCAGATGGAAGAAAAAGAAGAACAAGAGTTCCTGTTAAGAGAGAAACTATGGAATCTAGAGGCGAAAATAAGCAAAGAGGGAGGAGAGAAACTGAATCTGATCAGAACCCTCGGACAATTCGAGAAGAAGATGACAAAAATGGAGAACTTAGTAAAGGAGAAAGATGAAGAAGTGTTCCGACTTGCAGAAGAGAAGAGAGAAGTGATTCGACAATTATGCGTTGTGATCGATCACTATCGAAGCCAGTCTGATCATCTCAAGGACGCCATGCTCGGGAAGACGGTTAGAAACAGAAGAATGATTTGATGCTGCTTTTATCTATTATATCAATAGGTAACTTTATTTTTTGTTCGTTTTCTCGAAAAATTTTGGAACATGTAAACGAAAACCAACTATATACACACATATATGTCGTTTTTTATATGAAAATTTTGAATTTTGAATTTCCCGAGTTTATCTTAAACCAAACGAATTTATGATTAATATAAAAATTCAGTATTTATAATAGCATCTGTCATAGCATACAAATCTAATGATTGTTGCTTCACTTTCACGAAGAGAACGAGTGAGGTGTCACAATCGCACTCTTTAAGGATTCAGAGTTTGATTGTGCAACACTTGGGTCATCGTTGGCTCGGGGATATATGCTCGAGCCACCGACCCTGCTCTTGAAAAATAATTTAAGAAAACAATGTTATAGAAATTAACGAGAATTAAACGATAAGAACGACATTGATAGCGGTGGTAGATATGATTTTGACGGAACGTCATTTTCTCGGTTTCTGTAATTCAAGGGCGACAAAAATAAAAGAAAAAGAAAAAAAAAATTAGCGGGAACGACCAAAACCAAACAGTTCATACGAAAAGAAAAGGGGTGGGATTAAAATCTCAGTGGCATTTATGTAATTATACGACGATATTAAGGGCAAAAATATGGGATAATCTTTAAATGCTATATCAGTCGCGCTTTGTGTATTTTGAGCGCTCTAATCTTTAAACTTGAACCATTTTCTCTTCCATTATTATATTTTCTTCCTTTTTCTTTTCATTTTTAATTCTCATTTTCTGTTAATCTCTTCGATTTCTCTCTCTCCACCTGTCTTCCTGCTTTTCCTTGCTCTTACCTACCCGTCTTCCTCTGATTTCCAGGTGATTTTCTTCTTTTTTCTTAATTCTTCTTTCAATTTCATTGTTTCGTTTCTACTGTAGTTCATCTTCTGATTTCGTTGAAATTTTGCCTTATAACTTGATGTTGGAGTTCAATTCGTTGTGTAATTTTCTGGTGTTTGTTCTCTTTACATCGATTCTCTCATTTCTTGTTTCTGGAATTTTCGGATTGATCGGATCCTTGTGTTTGGATCGAGGTTGACGATTGCTTGAGTTCGAAATCGTTTTGGATGATTTCTTTTCTCTCTCGANATTTTCGGATTGATCGGATCCTTGTGTTTGGATCGAGGTTGATGATTGCTTGAGTTCGAAATCGTTTTGGATGATTTCTTTTCTCTCTCGATGTTTATTTGGTTTGATTGGATCTTCTGTTGAGTTTAAATTGATAGTTTCGGATAGCGGATGGACTTCTTTTTAATTGAGTTGAAGCGATTACTGCTCCTATTTTAAAGCGAATCTGATGGTTTTAGGATTTCTGTATGAATCTATTCTGCTGTATACTCGATCACTTCAAAACTTTTCCTGCTGAAACAGAAAATGTTCTCACAACGATTTTGGTTCCGCTAATTTGTTAGAGTTGGAATTTTGTGCTTATTTTCCTCTGTAACCGATTCTTGTTTCTCGATGTCTCCGTGCCGGATCCAGGAATATCACTCTTGGTTGATCCGCCATGAGGAAGACGGAGGAAAGAGTAAAGTAAATTTTCAGGTAACAAAATTTGTCTCTATATAGAATTAATATTCCGGCATTTAATTTTCTCTTACTTATCGTTCAAATGGAAAAACCTATAATTTTTTTTGTTTTTCAAAAAAATTTGTTAATTGGCATAGANGGATCCAGGAATATCACTCTTGGTTGATCCGCCATGAGGAAGGCGGAGGAAAGAGTAAAGTGAATTTTCAGGTAACAAATTTTGTCTCTATATGGAATTAATATTCCCGCATTTAATTTTCTCATACTTATCGTTCAAATGGAAAAACCTATAATTTTATTTTTATTTTTTTAAAAAAAAATCTGTTAATTGGCATACANAAAAATTTGTTAATTGGCATAGATTTCAAATTTGTGATAATGATGTAGTCGTTTTGCATGGCACAACCAACAAAAAGGAACAGCTTATCTTTTCTAATGTAATAGCTGTCTTTTCTGATGAGGGTATCTTCGTAATTGCTGAGTTCGGCGCTTTTTAGAAGTTATCGTATGCAGCATATGCTATCGTGCGCCGTTTGCTTACATTATGTATTAGAATGAAATAGTTTCCTAATTATCATATAAATCATGTCACGCTGTCTTTATTACGAAAGTCATAATGTTTTAATTGAAATATGCACTATGCTATTATTTACGTATTTTTCGTCAGGGTTTTAATCAATTCAAATTGTGATAAAAGCTGCTTTTGTAAGTAGGCCCCGGCCATGTGCCATCTGGTAGAGTCTATTTATTCGTGAATTAGCTGCAAATAATGTAAGCTAGCTTGCCCTATTACCTAAACTTTCAATTTTTTTAAAAAATTTAATGCTATAAAATGAATTTCTAAATTTTCAATTTTATATTTAATAAATACGTGTCCTTTTTTAATTAACTTTTTATAAAATTTATAAATAAAAATAGAAAGTACAAGGATGTTTTCATACTGTTAAAGTTTACTGTTCTATTAGATAAAAAGAAAAAAATTTAAAGTTAATAAAAAAAAAATATTTATTACTAGTCAACGTGGCATATGTGTACATCTTCTTTATCCCTTAAATGTTCTTTTAATGGTATAAAAATGTTCGAGTAATTTGAATTTGAATTTTCAGGCTTGGACTCTTGAACGTCCATGTGCTAATGTGCGCTTGCTAGGGGAAGTTGATATTCCCAGGAGATGACAAAGCACCGGTTCAGGAATTCTTTGAAGTCTCTATTTGGGAGTTACCTTGATCCAGAAACAAATGAACGGCTCAAAGGAAATAAATCAGGTAATTAAGGGATATTTTCCTTTTGATTTATGTAGTTTTTGGTGGTTTTCACCCATTATCTTACATTTTACATTTTTGATGCAGTTATCGAGGACAAGGTGAATAAAATTAGACAACTCATAAAAGGTGAAGATCTAGGAGTAGAAGACCACGACCAATCAGAAATTCGCAAGAAACAGTCCATTGATGAATTAATTGATGATTTCCTTAACGTTTATCAGGCCCTCTATGAACAATACGACAGCCTAACCGGAGAATTGAGAAGAAAATTTCAAAAAAGAAGAGAAAAGGAAAGCTCTTCATCTAGTTCATCCGACTCGGATTCAGATGATTCTTCAAAGAAAAAGGTCAGCAAAGATGATCGAGGGTTGGAGAGAGAATTCCAAGAAGTTGGTGAAATCAAGCAGGAACTTGACGCAGCACTTTCAGAAGTAGCCGATTTGAAAAGGATATTGGCAACTACAAGTAAAGAACATGAATCCCTAAATTCAGAACATCTGACAGCTTTAAGTACGATACAAGAAGCAGATGGAATTATCANAACATGAATCCCTAAATTCAGAACATCTGACAGCTTTAAGTAAGCTACAAGAAGCAGATGGAATTATTAGAGATTTGAAGGTTGAAGCTGAGACTTGGGACTCTCAGAAGTCTAAATTTCAGCTTGAAATCGAAGAACTGAATCTGGCGTTAAGTAATGCTGGTAGGAATNCATCTGACAGCTTTAAGTAAGCTACAAGAAGCAGATGGAATTATTAGAGATTTGAAGGTTGAAGCTGAGACTTGGGACTCTCAGAAGTCTAAATTTCAGCTTGAAATCGAAGAACTGAATCTGGCGTTAAGTAATGCTGAATCTGAGTTGAATGAGAGATTAAAAGGTATGGAAACAGAGATGAATAACTACATTGAAGAAAAGGAGACTGCAAGGAGGAAGATTGANTTTATTACGAAAGTCATAATGTTTTAATTGAAATATGCACTAGGCTATTATTTACGTATTTTTCGTCAGGGTTTTAATCGATTCAGATTGTGATAAAAGCTGCTTTTGTAAGTAGTCCCCGGCCATGTGCGATCTGGTAGAGTCTATTTATTCATGAATTAGCTGCAAATAATGTAAGCTAGCTTACCCTATTACCTAAACTTTCAATTTTTTAAAAAAATTTAATACTATTAAATGAATTTCTAAATTTTTCAATTTTATATTTAATAAATACGTGTCCTTTTTTTATTAACTTTTTATAAAATTTATAAATAAAAAAAGAAAGTACAAGGATGTTTTCATACTTTTAAAGTTTACTGTTCTATTAGATAAAAAGAAAAAAATTTAAAGTTAATAAAAAAAATTATTTATTACTAGTATGCTGATATTTTCCAACGTGGCATATGTGTACATCTTCTTTATCCCTTAAATGTTCTTTAATGGTATAAAAATGTTCGAGTAATTTGAATTTGAATTTTCAGGCTTGGACTCTTGAACGTCCATGTGCTAATGTGCGCTTGCTAGGGGAAGTTGATATTCCCAGGAGATGACAAAGCACCGGTTCAGGAATTCTTTGAAGTCTCTATTTGGGAGTTACCTTGATCCAGAAACAAATGAACGGCTCAAAGGAAATAAATCAGGTAATTAAGGGATATTTTCCTTTTGATTTATGTAGTTTTTGGTGGTTTTCACCCATTATCTTACATTTTACATTTTTGATGCAGTTATCGAGGACAAGGTGAATAAAATTAGACAACTCATAAAAGGTGAAGATCTAGGAGTAGAAGACCACGACCAATCAGAAATTCGCAAGAAACAGTCCATTGATGAATTAATTGATGATTTCCTTAACGTTTATCAGGCCCTCTATGAACAATACGACAGCCTAACCGGAGAATTGAGAAGAAAATTTCAAAAAAGAAGAGAAAAGGAAAGCTCTTCATCTAGTTCATCCGACTCGGATTCAGATGATTCTTCAAAGAAAAAGGTCAGCAAAGATGATCGAGGGTTGGAGAGAGAATTCCAAGAAGTTGGTGAAATCAAGCAGGAACTTGACGCAGCACTTTCAGAAGTAGCCGATTTGAAAAGGATATTGGCAACTACAAGTAAAGAACATGAATCCCTAAATTCAGAACATCTGACAGCTTTAAGTAAGCTACAAGAAGCAGATGGAATTATTAGAGATTTGAAGGTTGAAGCTGAGACTTGGGACTCTCAGAAGTCTAAATTTCAGCTTGAAATCGAAGAACTGAATCTGGCGTTAAGTAATGCTGAATCTGAGTTGAATGAGAGATTAAAAGGTATGGAAACAGAGATGAATAACTACATTGAAGAAAAGGAGACTGCAAGGAGGAAGATTGAAGAAGGGGAAAAAACTATAGATGAATTGAAGGCTTTGGCTGATCAGTTGAAGGAGAAGTTGTCAGCCACAATGGAAGAAAAGGAAGCTCTGAACTCACAGCACTTGAAAACTTTAAGTAGGGTACATGAAGCAGATATGATCACAAGATATTTGAAGGTTGAATCAGAAACCTGGGGTGTTGAAAAATCTAAATTTCTTCTCGAGATTGAAGAGCTGAATCAGAAACTGGGTGCTGCCGGAAAATTGGAAGCGCAATTGATTNGGGGTGTTGAAAAATCTAAATTTCTTCTCGAGATTGAAGAGCAGAATCAGAAACTGGGTGCTGCCGGAAAATTGGAAGCGCAATTGAATGAGAGGTTGAAAGATATTGGAATTGAAAACGAATATTTGATCAAGGAAAAGGAATCTGCGCAGAGGACGATTGAAGAGATGAGTCAGAGGCTGAGCAATGCTGTTAAGATAGAAGCAGAACTCAGTGGAAGATTGAAAGATATTGAAACTGAGAAAGATGGGTTGATCAAGGAAAAGGAGATTGCATGGAAGGAGATTGAACAAGGTAAACGAGTTAGAGAAGAATTAAACGCCATGGTTGATCAACTGAACAGTCAATTGACAATTACAGCAGAAGAAAAGAAATCTCTCAATTTACAACTTGAAAAGGAGAAAGTTGAGTTGTTGAGATCAATTGCTGATCATCAAAGAAATCTGAAGGAACACGAGGATGCATACAAGAAGCTAAATGATGAGTTTCAAGAATGTAAGCTAAAGCTTGATAATGCAGAAATGAAGATGGCAGAAATGAGTCGAGAGTTTCATAATGACATTAGATCAAAGGAGCAAGTGAAAGATGACCTGGAGCTAATGGTTGAGGATCTTAAAAGAGAGCTGGAAGTAAAAAGTGATGAGATAAATAGCCTAGTTGAAAACGCTCGCACGATCGAAGTCAAGCTTCGGTTATCAAACCAGAAGCTTCGTGTTACAGAACAATTATTAACTGAAAAGGAAGAGATTTTTCGGAAAGCTGAATTGAAATATCAAAAGGAACGGAAATTGCTTGAAGAAAGAATTCATGGACTATCTGCAACAGTTGTTGCTAACAAAGTAACGTATCAAAAGGCGATATCAACTGTTTCAGAAAACATTAACAGTAACCTCTCTCAACTGGAATGTGTCATCAGGAAATTCATATTGGAGTATGCAAAGTATGAGAAGTGTGTTATGGAGACATCCCGCGATCTACGGCTTACAAAGAGTTGGGTTTCAAATGCTATTGAAGAAACAGAAGGCCTAAAAAAAGAGGTGGCAGACCTTGGGAAACAACTTGAAGATAAGAAAGAGAGGGAATCCATATTAGTACAACAGGTTGAGAAGTTGGAGATTAAGGCCAACAAGGAAGGATCTGAGAAGGATGGATTGGTTGAAGCAATCCACGAACTTGAAAAGAGACAGAGAGAATTGGAGAAGATGATGGAAGAGAAGAATGAAGGTATGGTGGATCTGAAAGAGGAGAAGAAAGAAGCGATAAGGCAACTTTGCATGTTGATAGAGTATCATCGGGACCGCTATGATTTTCTCAAGGATGAGGTCTTGAAGTTGAATGTTAAAGGAGGCCAGAGTGTAAGATAGTAAGTAAGTCAATCACCACTCCCTTTAGTACTCATATTTCTTTTTTGTGTTGGATGAAAGTCTAGCATCGACAAATTTAGGGAATGATCATGGGTTTACAATAAAGGAATACTCTCTCCATCAGAATGAGGCATTTTGAGAAAACCCAAAGCAAAGCCATGAGAGCTAATGCTCAAAGTGGATAGTATCATACCATTGTGGAAATTCGTGTTCATCGAACATGGTATCAGAGCCATGCCCTAAACTTAACCATGTCCATAAAATCTTCAAATGTCAAACAAAGGACTCCAAAAAGTAAAAGGACTNCAAGGGGAGGTGTTGGATGAAAGTCCCACGTCGGCTAATTTAGGGAACGATCATGAGTTTAAAATCAATGAATACTCTCTCTATTAGAATGAGTCTCTTAGGAATCACGACCATCTACAATGGTATGATGTTGTCCACTTTAAACATAAGCTCTCATGGTTTTGCTTCTGGTTTTTCCAAAAAAACTCGTACCAATGGGGTACTTATAAACCCATGATCAACCCTTTAATTAGTCGAAGTGGGACTCCTCTCCCAACCATCCNGGAGAGTCGTGTTCATCTAACATGGTATCAGAGCCATGCCCTAAACTTAGTCATGTCTATAGAATCCTCAAATGTCGAACAAAGGACTCCAAAAGAAAAAGGAGTCGAGTCTCGATTAAGGGGAGACGTACTTTGTTCAAGGGGAGGTGTTGGATGAAAGTCCCACGTCGGCTAATTTAGGGAACGATCATGAGTTTAAAATCAATGAATACTCTCTCTATTAGAATGAGTCTCTTAGGAATCACGACCATCTACAATGGTATGATGTTGTCCACTTTAAACATAAGCTCTCATGGTTTTGCTTCTGGTTTTTCCAAAAAAAACTCGTACCAATGGGGTACTTATAAACCCATGATCAACCCTTTAATTAGTCGACGTGGGACTCCTCTCCCAACCATTCTCGACAAAGTCTTGGACGTGGCTAATTAGTACATCTCTTGATATACCTGCTTTCTTTCCACCTTTTTTTTCTTTTGTTATTTTAATGCATATTGCTTTCTTTTCTTGCATGCAACTAATTGATTGACTGACTTTGTCTGGTTCCTTTATTAATATGTTTCTGAATCCTTTCTAGGCAGTCATTAGCCACTCAGGGATAATTGCTAGAAAGTTGTTTCTTAGCTGATCCATCAATTAAGATACGACTTTCCTTCGACTTTTAGAATCTTATTCTTTATTCTTTAAGGCTGTAGTGATTACAAGGATTGCTTGTTTTTGTTTGTTGTGTTTTTATTTGAGTATAGATATTTTAATGCCTTTCATTTTCCCTTTGTAGGTATGTTCTAAAAAAGAATGGAGATCATTCGAGAAATAAATCAAAATTGTAGAAAAACGACAACGGTAAGGGTATTTTAGGATCCTTTTCTCTAAAGAGCAAATTCTCTATATTCAAAAGAGAATTTGACGTTGTAGGTAGATGTAAAATTGCAAAATAGATCCCTAATTTTGATTAGGGTATATGAGATCTTCACGTAGAAATAAAAAAAATTTAAATGCACTAGAGGAGACATAAATTGCTCGAGATCTAGGCCTAGTCGTGTCGACAAAGATTTATAGAGTTTGAGAAAGACGACTCAATAAATTATTTCTTTTGTATATTTATATTTGTATTATAGGTTTTTGTTTATTTAATGTCAAAGGGAATTTTTTTATATTTTATTTTAAGGAATGATAAATTTTATTTTTTCATGTCAATGAATGACATTTAGATATAAATATTTTATATGTATTGGATGAAGAAAATCCCACCTCGACTAATTTATGAATTATGAATGATCATGAGTTTGTAATCAAGAAATACTCTCTCCATTGGTATGAGGTATTTTGGAGAAATGAGAGCTTATGCTCAATATCATACTATTGTAGAGAGTTGTGTCTAACCATATGAATGTTTTTCATTATTAAAATTCTAGTTATAATGTTATTTTTGTTGGTATTTATTTTACGCTATGGTATAAAAAGATAAGAATTTAGATAGAAATGTCAGTAATAATGTTAAAATTTTGGAAAGAATACGAATACTTTTTCACAATTTAATCTATTTAAATCATTTATATATATATAAAGAAATCCAAGGTAGAGTTAGATACAAGAAACAAACTACTCGATTGACTTTATAATTTTCGTCTTTTTTTTAATAATTTATTTATTCAGTCTTTTAAGTTATTATTANACTGTCCAAGCATGGAACCATCTGTAAAAGAGAGGGTCTTAAGGTCTAGAAGGACTGTCTTTAGCAGTAGTTCAATTAGAACAAATGATAGAGAGGATATAGATGATTATGAGAGGAGAATTGGGCAGGACACCAAGGGGGTTTGGTCTATGCAGAGTCTTGGTGATAAAGAAGTTGGTTTAGTTGAAGAAACACAACGTATCGAGAATTGGATTCGACGAAATAATATCGAACATGACATGGATATTTATGTTAATCCTATGGGAGCAGCGAGAACCCGAGTGGCTTTTGAGCATCAAAGAATTGAAAGAGATGCATTCACAGGGTATTCTGGAAACTCCATGGCTATTGCTGATAGAATAGGTGTTCCGAATTTTCATTATCCTAGTGATCGACCTTCGAGTTCTAATGNATAGTCCAAGTTGAGTGATTCGAGATAACCGTGTCGGCATCTTGAAGGTCAAGTTGTCAATAATCTTCCCTCCGTTGCAATCTTCTCGTAATTACAAATTCCAAGTGATCGGTTGAATTCGATTGCTTGTCTCATTAGGTAAAACTCCCTCTGTTTTTCTTCCAATCTACGAGGAAATTGAATGGAATCTTCTATTTCTTTGTATTGAAACTTGTCATGGATTTGTGATTTTGGTCGATTTGTTCTTCAATTAGGTTAAAAATGCCCTGATATGTTTCTTTATGGATTGAAAGGGTTTTGATCGATTTGGGGTTTAGGGATTGTTTGATTGCTTGTTTTCTTTGCTGCGTTTGAAGAGTTTCTAATTTTGATCTTCTTTTGCGTTCTGTATTATGCTGATGAGCAGATAATTCGAGTTCTTCGTTGTCCCAGATGCGAGAATCTCTTGCTTGTTCTGTTCTTAGATGTCTGAATCTGCTTTAATCCTATTATTCTCTCTTGGTTAGCTGCTGAGAAATTAATTTTAGGGTTTTTTTTCTGAGTCTAAGTGGTACTGTCCAAGCATGGAACCATCTGTAAAAGAGAGGGTCTTAAGGTCTAGAAGGACTGTCTTTAGCAGTAGTTCAATTAGAACAAATGATAGAGAGGATATAGATGATTATGAGAGGAGAATTGGGAAGGACACCAAGGGGGTTTGGTCTATGCAGAGTTTTGGTGATAAAGAAGTTGGTTTAGTTGAAGAAACACAACGTATCGAGAATTGGATTCGACGAAATAATATTGAACATGACATGGATATTTATGTTAATCCTATTGGAGCAGCGAGAACCCGAGCGACTTTTGAGCATCAAAGAGTTGAAAGAGATGCATTCACAGGGTATTCTGGAAATTCTATGGCTATTGCTGATAGAATAGGTGTTCCGAATTTCCATTATCCTAGTGATCGACCTTCGAGTTCTAACGTGGATCGGCTCTATGGTCATCCGGAGTCTAATCAGGACTATGAACGTCCTTTAGATGGTTTAGACCCGAATCGAGCTGAACTACTTAGAAGGTTGGATGAGTTGAAAGACCAAATTATTAAGTCTTGTGATGTGGGAGATAGACCAAAAGTTGTTGAGAGAGCTGCAGTCGATCCGTACTATGGTCGAGCTACTTATAATGTCCCGATGCAATCTTCGACAAGAAGCCCGCCGCACATCTATGAGCCTCATTACGTGGATCGGGGCAATGGAACCTTTCCAGCAACGGGTCAACATCAGAGAAATGGTGAGGAGTTTTTGCATCCTCCAAGGCATGTTGTGAAAGATATACCATTGTATGAGGATCGGTTTCAGGAGCAAATGAAAAGAAAGACAAACTATCCTCCACGGCTTCCTCACGAACACTATCCAGAAAGCTTCATGGATTTGAGAGCGCCAAACTCTCCTATAAGCAATGCAAGCAATCCAAAAGAGTCAATCAAATCTAGCACGTATTGTAACGAGAATCCTGTAACAGTTGGACTCACGGCTTCCAATCTACAGCGTGCTGGTCGGTTTCCATCTCAAGATGCACTTCCACACTCGAGACAACTTAGTGAGCTTGATTCAGAGATTGATGGTTTCAGTCCGGTTCGTCCAAGAACATCTGTAGTTTTGCGAAGAAATGGAAAATCTCGTGATGCCATCGCTGGTGGTGCTCCATTCATTGTGTGCAATAGTTGCTTGGAATTACTAAAACTTCCCAGAAAACTTTACAAGTTGGAGATGGATTGGCAGAAACTACAGTGTGGTGCTTGTTCGGTTGTCATTATCGTAAAAGTCGAAAACAGAAGGCTTGTCGTTAGCGTTCCAGCTGAAGTCAAGCCCAAAGAAGTTTCTCCTGACGATGGTTCCCCCAAAAGAGTTGTCAATGCTACCAGCTCTCTAGAAAGCTCTGATAATTCTAGTCACAAATCGATCGGTACCGACCACAACAAGCCCTCAGACGGTCGAGATTCAAATCTTGGTGAAACTATAACGCAGGAGCTAACTTCATCTCTCATTTCTTCCAAGGAAAAAGAGACCCCAGCTATAACTTGTGATCCCCTGCCTACAAAAGATGCACCATCTTTAACAAATTCTGACAACCCTTCTTATGATGAACCTAGCAAATACAGAGAGGAAATTGAAAATAATCAGGATACTGCGATAAACGATGTCACTGGACCAAGTGAGTTGGACGTCTCGTTTGAAGATTATTCGAACATTCATATTTCTCAAGATTCTATGGAAATAAGCAAAGAAGAAGAAGAAGAAAATCAAAGCAAGATCAAAAGCAATGAGGAATCTGAAACCTTTTTTGTGGATCTCAGCANAGAAGAAGAAGAAGAAAATCAAAGCAAGATCAAAAGCAATGAAGAATCTGAAACCTTTTTTGTGGATCTCAGCAAGAACAACTTAAGAGATTTTTCAAGATCAAGTGAAATTACTGATAATGGAAGGCCTACTGTTTCTGTTAATGGCCAGCCTCTACCAGCTCATGTAGTCAAAAAGGCTGAAAAGCTTGCTGGGCCCATTCTCCCAGGAGATTATTGGTATGTTTCTTTCTCAAAAGTTAAGCTTTGCTGATTAATGATTTTAAGATGAACAAAAGTTATCTTAATTGTGGTTACCAGGTATGATTATCAAGCTGGATTCTGGGGTGTAATGGGACATCCATGTCTTGGCATTATTCCTGTGAGTTCAGTTGATTTTTAGCTTCTTTCTTATGGTTTAATGGCTCGAATATGTTAATGAACGAACGTTTTCTCTGCTCGTCATGCAGCCATTTATCGACGAGTTCACATATCCAATGTCGAGGAACTGTGCTGGTGGAAACACTGGAGTTTTTGTCAATGGGAGAGAGCTTCATAAAAGGGATTTAGAGTTGCTTTCTAGCAGAGGGTTGCCTACTACTACGAATAAATTATATAGAATCGACATTTCGGGAAGAGTCGTAGATGACGATTCCGGAAAAGAGTTATATAACCTGGGAAAACTCGCCCCGACGTAAGCTCTACTGCTCATTAAAATCTCCTATTAGTTTGCTTAAACTTTCATAAACTGAACTTATTTGACCTTGAACACTCTTTGAAACAACAGCATTGCTAAGGTAAAACATGGGTTTGGCATGAAAGTACCAAGAACACTCAAAGTGACAGACACAAGCATTTAAGTTTTGGAAATCCTCCTTCAGATGCAGCACAGCAGCTTCCGTTTCGTGTAAAAGAAGCCGATTGCCAATGCAGCAATCGACCCAACCCGACTCGACGCTTGTACATTAAATCAAATCAATGGTACACACCCATACCTTGTGGAACTCGAAATTTTCTTTAGATTCTTTCTAAGTTGTGAGATTGTTTGTCTGAGTATATAAATTTGAAGTTTGTGTTAGGAGGTGATTGCATTCAGAAATGGCTCAAAACTCGGGGAAAAAAAAACATAAATGTTGGTGAGAATTTCTCATCCATGTACAAGGAGCAAGATTAATTAATAACCATGAATTCATGTTCCTACGATGTTAGAATTTTGGTAGGTTCCTTATCCTGTCTTATCTCGGATGTCTTGACTAGTTGATTTATATCAAGATTGGTAAAGGTTAGTGTAACGTTGAGTTGTTATTTTATTAACGTACTTGGGTGCATGGATATATCCTTTGAGTAATATATTGCCCATGAATTTTAGGTAACGAGAAAAATTTCTCCCACTTCATTTTCCCCGATTAAACAATGATTTTGCACTTCGTTTCGAGTAGATCCGACGGATTAATTTGTATATATTGGTCACTAAGTGACTTTCCATCTTATTTTAATTGTAAAAAAAAAAAAACTCGGATAATTATTTTTATAACAAATTTCAAAATTGAAGAGTAAAAATGAAATTTTTTAATAAGAATTTCTTCCGGATAATAATTTCTATAATTTAACCTATATATTTTTAGATAAAATTTATTTATTTAAATTTTAAGGTAAAATTAATTATATAAAAAATATATAATCATTTTCTATTCACAGAAATATTCTATATAAAATCATCGTCTTTCTTTATTATATTTATTTACAGTTTCATGTATGAAATGCTTGCTCCCTTCATTTTTCCCGAAAAATAAAGGAATTTTGGTATATATATATTATATAACCTTCATCAACCAACGGTCAAATCGGATTTCAAAACAGGTCTTCAATCTGAATAATTGATTTGAATTTTGAAAAAAAAAAAAAAAAAAAAGATCCGACCGTTGAGCTTCATCTCTCTATAAAAGGGACCCTCTTCTTTACAGAATTCTTACAATACGCCTCAAGCCCTACCCTGCTCTCTGCTCTGCTCCCGTTCCCATCTATCTCCGATGGCTTCCACTGCTGAAATTCCGAAAACAAAGAAACCCAGGAACAGCCGGAAGGCTCTGAAGGACAAAAACTCTACACCGGAGGAGCCACAATCTGAATCCTCCATGGTTACGAAAGTGACACAGCCATCGGAAGAGGAGATCGTCCTCTCTCGGAATCAATCTTCGGCTAAGAAACCGAAATCCAAAGCTGCGCCGAAGAAGCAGCCGGCGAAGCAGTCCTTCGACAAAGAGTTGCAGGAAATGCAGGACATGCTTCAACAATTGAGGCTCGATAAGGAGAAGACTGAGGAGCTTTTGAAAGCCAAAGATGAGATGCTTAAGCAGAAGGATGAAGAACTTAAGACGAGAGATATGGAGCAGGAAAAGCTCCAGATCGAATTTAAGAAGTTGCAGAAGTTGAAGGAGTTCAAACCTACTATGGTTCGTTTCTTAATCTCTTGTGTCTCGTGTTTCTTTCAGATTCTTGCTTACTGAGAAGAAATGAACAAAAAATGTTAGTAAATCCGAGATGGATCGTCGGATCTCTTTAGGTTTTCGTTTCTAATTGTTGAAAATTTTTCTTCTGAATCAGAACTTCCCTATGATTCAAATTCTGAAAGACAAGGAACAAGAGAAGAAAGAGAAGAAGAAGTGCGCGGAAAAGAAGAGGCCATCTCCACCTTACATCTTATGGTGCAAAGATCAATGGAACGAGGTAGATTATACTGCTGATAATTCATGGTTATGATACCTGTTAACTGTTAAGCAATTGCTCGTGAATTTCATGTTTACGGATTTTGTCCTCAGATCAAGAAGGAGAATCCAGAGGCAGAGTTCAAGGAGATCTCGAACATTTTGGGGGCGAAGTGGAAGAATGTCACAGCAGATGAGAAGAAGCCATATGAGGAGAGGTATCAGGCTGAAAAACAAGCCTATTTGCAAATCACTTCTAAAGAGAAGCGTGAAAGTGAGGCGATGAAGCTGTTAGAAGAGGAGCAGAAGCAGAAGACAGCCATGGAGCTGCTTGATCAATACCTTCAATTCAAAGGGGAAGCCGAGAAAGAGAACAAGAAGAAGAAGTAAGAGCCACATTCACTCTATCTTCACACTACCTTAATTTTCAACTGCCTTACAGATGTTTGATAAAATGCCCCTTAGGAAAGAGAAGGATCCATTGAAGCCCAAGCATCCTATGTCTGCATTCTTTCTCTTTTCAAATGAGAGGCGTGCATCCCTTCTTGCCGAAAACAAGAATGTTCTAGAGGTAGCGAAGATAACAGGTGAGGAGTGGAAGAACATGACAGAGAAACAGAGAGGTCCTTACGAAGAGGTTAGCACACTTACTAAAAACAGATTCCTTGTTCATATTTTCATCCAAGATCGGTATTAATATCTCTTGAGAATTTGCAGATGGCGAGGAAGAACAAGGAAAAGTACATGCAGGAAATGGAAATGTACAAGCAGCAAAAGGAGGAGGAAGCAGCAATCCTCAAGAAGGAAGAGGAAGAACTAATGAAGCTTCATAAACATGAAGCTCTGCTGTTGCTGAAGAAGAAAGAGAAAACCGAGACTATAATAAAGGTAGAAGAAGATGATTTTTAAATTGTTCTGTCATAATATCCCTGGATTAGCCATTGACATGAGTTTCTGGATGTGTGATGACAAACAAAAAACAGAAAACAAAAGAGGAGCGGCAGAAGAAGAAGAAGGAAGGGAAGAAGAGTGTTGATCCTAACAAGCCCAAGAAGCCTGCATCCTCTTACATCCTGTTCAGGTTGAACAAACTAAATCAACCCTTTCTAAATTGCTGCATTTCAAGAGGTTTTTATATATACTGAGCTGGTTTCTTGTATGAACCGCAGCAAAGAAGCAAGGAAAAGTGTAATGGAGGAGAGGCCAGGAGCCAACAATTCCACAGTGAATGCACTGATTTCAGTGAAATGGAAGGTTTGGACTTTAATGATTCAAATATTTTTGTTGTTTCATAAACATTTTGTTTGGAATTCTGGGTGTGCTGAGTATAATGGTCTGTTCTTCTGATTTGGTTTGGGGATGATCCAAATTTTTTTTTTGTTGTTTTTTGTTCTTCTGATTTGGATGATTCAAATCTTTTTGTTGTTTTTAAAACATTTTGGAATTCTGGGTGTGCTGAGTAATGATCTGTTCTTCTGATTTGGTTTGGGCTTTGATGATTTTGTCTTTTTGTTGTTTTTTTAAAACATCTTGGAATTCTGGGTGTGCTGAAAATGGTCTGTTCTTCTGATTTGGTTTGGACTGTAATGATTTAAATCTTTTATTGTTTTAGTTAAGAACGAGAAATAAAATTCATACCCTCTCCACGACAGGTAGAATGTTATTGACCTACACTCTTTATTTTCACTACTAAGAAAGCAAAAGTATTATTGACTCTCTTCTCAAAGACAAGTTTAGTGTTGTTGACCTTACACCGACAAGTTGGATGTGATTAACATACCCTCTCCAACTTTTAGGCTAATATTTTATTTTATGGAATATATTTAGATATTATATTTTAATATTCTTCTTTGTGATTTAATTTATAGTATATTTTATTTTATTTTCTATATTTAATTAGTTTATATTTTTTTTATGGGTAGATATTTGTTGCTAGCTTGTATCCTATTTAGAGCTTTATAATATTAAATTCTCATTCATAACCGTATTTAATGTCTGTATTTCTGATTTGGTTGGGTGAACAGGAACTAAGTGAAGGGGAGAGGAAGATGTGGAATGATAAAGCTGCAGAAGCCATGGATGCTTACAGAAAGGAATTGGAGGAATACAACAAAACTGTTGGTGAAATTAAGGCCTGATTGGTTCCTAACAATGACTTTTTTTGATTAGTTGCTGCTAATCTTGTCTTCCTCCTCTGATTAGTTTGTTATATTATTTATTTTATGCTGATGATTTCTGGAGCTCTTCCGCTCATGTAAGTTGTGTATGTTGAACACAATTTTAGTGTTTAACACTCGCACACACTCTTCCGCTGATCTTAGAAATGTATGTTTGAACACAATTCTTAGTGATAAACACTCGCACACACTATGTAGAAATTATTGTTTTAGAATATATAAGTGTTTTTATTCCTAAGATATCTAATTTATTATTAATATATTTTTAAATTTCTATGTATTTTTTAAAAAATAAAATATAAATAATCAATTCATAGTTTTCAAAAATTCATTAAAAAAAATTGTAACCATGTGCCAACGTCATCTAGAACGACCACATTTCTAGCGGGTGGATAAATAATTAGAGCTTTTATAAAAAAATAAGTTGTTATTTTATTAGCAAAAAAATAATTAAAACAACGAAATTATATATTTTTTTATTGCCAAAATATTTCAAAACTAAAAAATTTGTTAAAACTGTGGTTTCTAATATTTAGAATTCAAGTTAGGATCTGTTATGTTATATTTTTTTAAAGATACATAAATAATTTAATGAAAGATTTAAGATTTTGCTTTGTTGATTAAATAATTTGTGAATAAAATAATTTAGTTGCTGCCATTGTTATCAACCCAAAACAATAATATTAAATAAATAAATAGATATTTTAAAAGCAAACAAGGCACATCGTTATTACGAAATTGTTTGACTTAATTCCATCTTTAAATATCATTCGCCGGAACTTCTCAATATCAGTTTCGCCTCCCTCTCCGTACCGGCCTTGGATTCCACCACCGCCCGCCGACAGCGACAACTACGATGGGGATTCAGCTTCCGGTCACCGAAGACCGAATCTCCGACGCCGGAGCATCATTCGTCCTCCAATCCAAAGGTAACGCAAACAAGAAGAAGTATTAAGAAGAGAGGTTTTGCGATGTTTTGCGATCGTCTCTGTTTTAAAAAATTTCGATTCTCTGGAACAATCGAGAACAACAACGGAGTTTTATTATGAGTCGTTGATTTTTGTTTCCTTGGATTGACGAATAAACAANAGCTTCCGGTCACGGATGACCGAATCTCCGACGCCGGAGCATCATTCGTCCTCCAATCCAAAGGTAACGCATAGAAGAAGAAGAAGAAGTAGAATAATATTAAGAAGAGAGGTTTTGCGATGTTTTGCGATCGTCTCTGTTTTCTTCAAAATTTCGATTCTCTGGAACAATCGAGAACAACAACGGAGTTTTTATTATGAGTCGTTGATTGTCAACAGGGGAATGGTGGCATGCGGGATTCCATTTGACGACGGCGATTGTCGGACCGACGATTCTAACGCTGCCGTACGCGTTCAGAGGATTAGGTTGGGGATTAGGGTTTTTCTGCTTGACGATTATGGCAGTTGTGACTTTCTACTCGTATTTCCTCATGTCGAAGGTTCTCGATCACTGCGAGAAGGCCGGTCGCCGTCACATCCGATTCCGGGAACTCGCCGCCGACGTATTAGGTATCATTTTTAAGAATATCCCTTTCAATTTTCTGCCTCGAAATTCTCTGTTCTAAAAAACGCAAAAAACTTCAAAACTCGTAATAATTTGTTTTTATACCATTTACTCTTATATAATTCTCATTTTATAATTCTTTTATTTATTTATTTACATTAAAAAAAATTACTTAATAATCAAATTCTAATTTGAGCCAAATGGATCAACCATTGAGATCTTTTGGTTTTAATCCACGCGGAGATGCATAGACCCTAAGCCTTTTTTAAGCCTTGAGAGACGTATGAGTATCACAAATTTGTCAGTTTCTTATAGCGCCGCGCCCCCACAGACCAAAATTGTTCTACCATTCCTACTATTTATTGATCTCTGTCTCCCTATGAATGGGTCGTATTTTGGATCTTGATTTTGAACTTTGAACAGGATCTGGATGGATGTTTTACTTCGTAATATTCATCCAAACCGCGATCAATACTGGAGTCGGAATTGGAGCAATCTTGCTTTCCGGGCAGTGCCTTCAGGTATCTCATTCTTGCAAGCTTCGCCCACTGATTTGCAGTTCACTCTGTTGTTTAGTTACCGTTTTTATGCTGTGTGGTTGATGTATAGATACACTCAGTACGTACTGCTGCTGATATTAGTGTGAAATGTTGACCCAATAAAAGCATGTGAAAGTTTTGTTGATCTTCTTTTTCTATTCACTTTTGGGTCGTAGTCGTCCATTTATTAGGTGGGTGGTGGCTATCTTTTTCTAGTCGGCCTTTGAATTCTTTCAGACTTGTCATATTTTTTTCACACCTGTTAGTTGTTACATTTTGATTTTTAAACATTTTGAACATTTTCTTGGCTTATACACTTGTAATGGCCTAAAGCCTATTGTTAGCCGATATTGTTGTTTTTGGCTTTTTTTTTTTCGGGCTTTACTCAACACTTTTTAAAACGCGTCTGCAAGGGAAAGGTTTCACACCCGTACAGTGGGGGTTTCGTTCTCCTCCCCAACTAATGTGGGATCTCACAATCCACACCCTTATAAAAGGATGTTTCGTTCTCTCCCCAACCAATGTGGAATCTCACAATCCACCCCGTTCAGGGTCTAGCATCCTCATTCCTTTCTCCAATCGATATGGGACCACTACCAAATCCACCCCCTTCCAATCGATGTAGGACTACCACCAATTCCACCCCCTTTCGGTGCCCGGCATCTTTACTGGCACATCGCCTCGTGTCTACCCCCTTCGGAGGACAGCCTCCTAAGCTGGCACATCGCCCAATGTCTGGCTCTGATACCATTTGTAATGGCTCAAGTCCACCGCTAACGGATATTGTCCTCTTTGGGTTTTCACTTTCGGGCTTTCCCTAAAAAAAACACGTATGCTAGGGAAAGGTTTCCACACCCTTATATAAAGGATGTTTCGTTCTCCTCCCCAACCGATGTGAGATTTCACAATACGGGTCAAACTGAATTGATTGGGAGAGTTTAGGAGCTAGTTTGAACGTCTAAGACTGGATTTAATATGAACTTGAATGTGTGGACAACATGTTTGTAGGATCACTTTTCTTTTCTTGTTTTCTGCTGAAATGTGAAAGAAGAAAGGAAAGATTGATATGGTTCTTGTTTACTGTTGGGGATGACATACAGATAATATATTCAAACCTTTACCCAAATGGATCCATGAAACTGTACGAGTTCATAGCGATAGNTGGGACCACCACCAAATCCACCCCCTTCCAATCGATGTGGGACCACCACCAAATCCACCCCCTTCCAATCGATGTGGACCACCAAATCCACCCCTTCGAGGCCCAGCGTCTTTAATGGCACACCGCCTCGTGTCTACCCCTTCGGGAAACAGCCTCCTCGCTGGCACTTCGCCCAATGTCTGTCTTTGATACCATTTGTAATGGCTCAAGTCCACCGCTAGTAGATATTGTCCTCTTTCGGGTTTTCCCTCAAAAAACACGTTTGCTAGGAAAAGGTTTCCACACCCTTATATAAAGGATGTTTCGTTCTCCTCCCCAACCGATGTGAGATTTCACAATACGGGTCAAACTGAATTGATTGGGAGAGTTTAGGAGCTAGTTTGAACGTCTAAGACTGGATTTAATATGAACTTGAATGTGTGGACAACATGTTTGTAGGATCACTTTTCTTTTCTTGTTTTCTGCTGAAATGTGAAAGAAGAAAGGAAAGATTGATATGGTTCTTGTTTACTGTTGGGGATGACATACAGATAATATATTCAAACCTTTACCCAAATGGATCCATGAAACTGTACGAGTTCATAGCGATAGTAACAGGAGTGATGATCATTCTGTCTCAGCTTCCAACCTTCCACTCTCTTAGACATGTCAGTCTGGCTTCTCTGCTTCTCAGCTTGGGCTACGCCTTTCTTATTGTTGCTGCTTGTATCATTGCAGGTACTATTTATTACCATTGCTTTAATATCCCACGAGTTTTGAAATTTGATGTCCATGGTTGTTTTTTTCTTCTTCTTTTGTGTTATTGAAGCAATGAGCAAAGAAGCTCCAGAAAGGGAGTATAGCTTAGAATCATCACCAAAATCAAGGGTCTTCAGCGCCTTCACATCCATCTCCATTTTAGCAGCCATTTTTGGGAACGGAATCCTTCCTGAAATCCAAGTAAAATACTAATCAACCCAACTTCGTTTAAATAAGATTAACGATCTTAATATTCTATATAGTTATAATGATATAAATCTTCAAGTNGGAAATGGCAAATAGAGATATCATCAAAAGCCTAAACAAGAATGGAATGAAGCTAAACGGTTAGGAATCACGACTCTCCAGAATGGTATGATATTGTCCACTTTGAGCATGAGCTCTCATGGCTTTGCTTTGTTGAGCATGAGCGCTCATGGCTTTGCTTTGGGCTTCCTCAAAAAGTCTCATACCAATAGAGATAGTATTCCTCACTTATACACCCATGATCTTCCACTAAATTAACCAACGTGGGACTCACTCCCAATAATCCTCAACAATCATCCCCTCGAACAATGNAGTATGATATTGTCCACTTTGAGTGGACAATTCTCGAACAAAGCACACCATAGAGCCTCCCTTGAGGTCTATGTAGTCCTCGATCAGCCTCCCCTTAATCGAGGCTCGACTTCTTTCTTTGGAGCCCTCGAACAAAGAATGATTATGCTAGAAATCACTGAACTCGGACCTCCACNTTTCTATAAGCCTCCCCTTAATTGAGGCTCGACTCCTTTCTCTGGAGCCCTCGAACAAAGTACACCCTTTGTTCGACACTTTAGTCACTTTTGACTACACCTTCGAGGCTCACAATTCTTTGTTCAATATTTGAGGATTCCATTGACATGACTAAGTTTAGGGCATGATTCTGATACCATGTTAGAAATCACGACTCTCCATAATGGTATGATATAGTCTCATACCAATAGAGATAGTATTCCTCACTTATAAACCCATGATCTTCCACTAAATTAACGAATGTGGGACTCACTCCCAATAATCCTCAACACTGCAATGAGCATGTTCAAATCAAATCCCTATATTTGTGAACAGGCAACTCTGGCAGCTCCAGCGAGTGGGAAGATGGTGAAAGGGCTTTTGATGTGTTACAGTGTGATATTTGTAACTTTCTACGCCATTGCAGCATCTGGATATTGGGTGTTTGGAAACAGGGCAAGCTCCAATATTCTGCTGAGCCTGACGCCGGACACTGGACCTCCATTGGCTCCCTCTTGGATTCTTGGGCTCGCTGTCATCTTTGTTCTTCTTCAACTCCTCGCCATTGGACTGGTCAGTGCTCACCTCTCATAATTGCTGCTTATGTTTAACTATGAATGATACATGGATAGTGGTGGAAAACGGGCAGGTGTACTCACAAGTGGCATACGAAATAATGGAGAAGCAATCAGCTGACATGAAGAAAGGAATGTTTTCCAAAAGGAACCTTATTCCAAGGCTCATTCTTCGCTCAATATACATGATCATCTGTGGCTTTTTTGCTGCTATGCTTCCATTCTTTGGTGACATTAGTGCCGTGGTGGGTGCTATTTGCTTCATTCCTCTTGATTTCATTCTACCAATGCTTCTCTATAACATCACCCACAATCCTCCCAAATCCTCCCTCACCTATTCTATCAACCTCGCCATTATTGTCGTCTTCACTGGGGTTGGACTCTTGGGTTCGTTCTCTTCTATACGAAAGCTTGTTCTTGATGCTTCCAAGTTCAAGCTCTTCAGTAATGATGTTGTCGATTGATCTAAAAATACCTCTAAATTTTGTATCCAATTTAAAAATACTCTTAAAATTTCTAAATTTTAAAGGTAAGAATATAAAAAAAGAATGAAAAATATTTAAGGGCATACTTACCTACATGTACTTGCACATTAGAAACGGGAAAAAAATGACGAAAAAGTCGTAGAAAATGGGAAAGAAAATATCATTTAAAGGTAAAATAAATACAACTCTTTAATAATTCGATATCCAGACCTAAAAAAATAATAGCACATTCAAATCTTTTCCTTTCGTCTAGGATACTACAAAAGAAAATGAATAATGAAGGGTTATATGCTCTCGGTCTTTTTTGACTATTTTCTTTTATTCAACTTATCATTTACCATTTGTAAGTAAGTTGACTTTTTGTTCTCTAGATATCAGAAAGTTTACTTTTTGTTCCCTAGATATCGGAAAGTTGACTTTTTGTTCTAAAATATTTTCTTAGAAAAATAATAATGGGGGAAAACTCCAAATATATAAACAAAAAATTAAGACGATAATGTTGGGATTAAGATGAAGTAATTAATGTGTAAGATATGTAAGGGAAAAAATTGTATGGCTATTATGGCATGGGCGTGAACCATAATGAAAAGTGGCCTCTTCTTTAAACCATTCCCTTTCATACTATCAATGAATGCCTCACTTATCCTCCCACACCCGAGCTCCGCTCCCCCTCCTTGCGTCTCCATGCCCATGTCCAAGCCTTCCTCCAAGTTATCTCGCTCGCTTTCCAAAATACTCCGGTCGCTTTTCCGATCAAAACCTAACTCAAATAGCTCCATTTTTCTGACTCGAGATCAACCCAAAGATGGGTTTTATGTCTTCTATGAAGTCGGGTCGCTCTCGACCATCCCTGAAGTCCCCGAGGCTGACTTTGGAGCCGGTCTTTCGCCGGAGATTAGCTCTTTGGTGAAGAAGACGGCTTCCGAGAGGTTCATGCCTAACTCCCTCCGCATCTCATGTTCTTTGAATATTTGAATATCTAGATTATATTTATTAGAGATTATTTGTGCAATAATTATGTTCCTATGTACTCATTTTTTTTCCTTTTTTTTTCTTGTAATTTTTTTTTAAAATGTTTAGGGACGATAATCATGCAGCTTAAGCTTGCATAAATTTGAATATCAATGGTAGAAGTTCGTTTATAATTTTTATTATTCAAATAAGAATTAATAGCATGTTAAAATTACTATATTTTGATCACCATCCTTGAATTAAAAAACTTACTTAATTCATATTATTTAATAAATAGTTACAAGAAATTACTAATTAAAATGTGGAAATAGTAACGAACAACTTTATTAAAATTACTATTTTAAATTCACATGTCATCGTTTTCGATAATCGATGCAATATATATAGCGGTGTTTAATTTTCTTATAATTAGAGATTCAAATTTCTCTTTTAATATTGTTTTTTAAAAAATAAAAGAAAATTTCTCTCTAAAGGCCAATTTTTAAAGCTCAAACAATAATTATTAAAATATTTATGTAACATCTTTTCCCTATATAAAAATAAACGGTTTTATTATTTTTGGGAAGAAATTTTTTTAGCATATAATTATAAGAAATTTACCTCTATATCTTGAAAATATATTCACGTAAAATTAGTATTTTATTTTACTAAATTTGATAAAATTAATTTCCAACTAACCATAGAATATTAATTTTGATATTTATTAAAAGATTAGATGCTAAATTTAAAAATTTATAAGTATAAAAATAGAAATAAAATTAGAATATATGAACTCAAGATACATATAGACAAAATAATTACTACGTAAAAAAAATATTTACAAATTTTTAAAATTATCAATAATATTTTTAAACTTTTTTAAAAAAATTGAACCTTAATAGCCTAAAAATTGAAACAAAAAAATAATAATAATTTATGAAGTATATATTGATGACTCCGTTCATATATTCACAATAAGAACTTTTTAAAACTTTTGTTACATTTAAAAATTTACGGGTACGATAAAAATATTTTTATTTTTATTTTTTAATTTAAGTATATTTATACACCGTAAGAATTTTCATCTAAAATTAAAATTTTAATTTTTTTTTTAAATTCTGATATTTATTCAAACTTTTAATTTTTTTTTTCTTTTTTTTTTGTCTATTTTATTTAAACAAATTCGTGAAATTGCCCTTTTTTTCTCCTATAATATATATATATATATATATGTGTGTGTATGTATGTATGTATGTATGTATGTATGTATGTATGTATGTATGTATGTATGTATTTAGATAAATCAGCGCGCAAAACCCTGAAATAAAAGGGGTAAAGATTTTGTAGCAAGTGAAGGCGCGAACAAGAAATTGAGAGTTGAGATGGTGAAGGCTATGGTTGGCGACTTTGGACGAAGGCGCGGTCTGTTCAGCTTGGAACTATGCCGCCAACAGATTAGCCACCGATTCGGTGGCCGGAACCCTCGTCATCTTCGATTCTCCTGATCCTTCTTCCTCATCGGCGTCCTTAACTCGCACCTCAAACTTCAAGGTTTTTGAGTTTCATTTCTCTGTTTTTATTTCAGTTGAACTTCATCATCTTAGGTCGAATTAACGGTTGCTTAGAGATAAGCTTACTTTTTTGAACGGTTACTAGTCTACACTTCGAAACTCGGCGGCATTGTAAATTTTTGGAGATACATCAATTATGTTACCAATTTCCTGCCTCGATTATGTTTAGTGGAACCTTTATGTAAGCTGCGTGTTCGTCTGGCAAGAGAGAGAGAGGAAAATAAGAGAATGAGGAGTGAATTATTGGGGGTGAGGGAGTGAAATTGAGTTCATGACGGCTAAGAGGATAGAAGTGTTGGTATGAGCATCGTTGCATGCTTTGCCGGAAATTGAGTCTTATTTTACCTTCTTACAAAGTAGAATAACTAATTCAAAGCTAGTAGAGGCGAAGCCGAGGGGAACATTCAAAGCCAACAAGGAAGTAGATGTCATCTCACTCAATCTACGAATATAAATAGTAACTTTCTTAGATTATAGAAAATGCACGATACACTACAAGGATATATTTTTCAATTACTATTATTGTTATGGAGCTTCCTAATTTTAAACAAGATGTGCAATGCTTAGTCTAATATTGATGCAATCAATTGGGATCAAAACTAATAAATGAACCAAAAATCAACCTGCTAATTATATTACTAATCACCCTGCTTTGCTAACATTTTAGAAAATGAAATCTGGGTAGAGAGAACCTTCCTTTCTTCTGTCTTAGTGTATGATTGGAAGCTATATTCTGTGGGATTTGTTATTCGCCAGGATGCAATTTTATTCTCATGCCTCCGTGGTTTAGTAGAAAAATCCTGGGGAATTAAATGGGAAATTTGGGTTGATCTGCTCTGAATTAAATGGAAAATCCCAATCCAGGATAGGGGATTTGGTAGCTGAACTGTTGGCTGAGAAAATCTCATGAACATCAGGTTCTGGATGTTGTACATTATGAGCCCCTCCTACGTCGCTCCTATGGCATGGCGATGGAGTGAAGTAGTTCGAGTCAGCTGTGGTTGGGGATATAAATGGCTGAGTATAGCTTCCCAAGGTGCTGTGAGTATCGATGGCTAAATGTGAAAAGCCACCATTTACAATGTCCTTACATCCCGCAGAAGTTGAGCCGAAGCAGAAGGTAGATGCCTTGCTTTCGAGCTTTTCGATGTTCTCAATAGTTTGATTACTGAATAAGTTCTCTTGCGAAAGCTGCAGCTGATGATGGTCGTGGTCATTTTCCTTCTTTTCTTGTATTTTTGGTGAATGACATGATTGGGCTAAATAGTTTCCTTGGGAACAAGTGTGCTTTCCTCGATAGGTAATTTCAAACACAGAATGATCTTCATCTGATCTCTGCACTTGCTTTATTGCCCAACAATTCTGTGTATTGCGGAAAGTGCATCTATAGTAGCTTCTGCAAGTATACAGCAAACAGGTATTAGATTTATTGATGTGAAACAGTAATAAGATTATAAATTATAGTTCTACAATATATTTTGATATGGAAAATTGGATTCTTGTATTTTATTTGGTTTGGTTTCATGATAATTTTTTCTTTATTTCTTTTAAGTTAGCTTTAAAGAAAGTGGACTTTGACTTTGAATTTTTAGTTGCCGACATTTCCTTATGTCAAATGGTATTAGAATATATGTTAAGTGTATGGCTTGCATGTTTTTCGAGCAGGAAGAAGAAGAAGAAGTTATCTCACCTGGGAAATGTTGCACCAAGTATGTCCTTTTGGCCATATTTTCTCCAGCTATAACCATCCTCGTGGGGTCCTTCGAATCCCGTCTCGGAGTTCACTTTCACTTGTTCTGTCCATCTGGGCTGTGTCTTTCTGTAATCACAGAATCATAAAGATTTTTTTATTTGTTTCCAAGAATTAAACTTGTTTACTAACTAAGCTCATATTTGTTCTAAGGTTGACTTTGAAAAGCTAGAAAGAAAATTCTTAAATTCACCTCTTCTTTGATTCTTTTCTGGGGTCCTGAGGGTCCTTGAGGCCTTTACCAGAGTCATCACTAGAAAGACTTCCATTAACAGAAATTGGAGAGCCTGGCAAAGCAAAAGCTGCTTCTACCATTTGAGGTTGACCCATTGGTCCATTCCATTTCAGTATCGAAAGAGCCTTCTCATATGAAGATATAATTCCATGTACTAATGATCCTCTGCTTTCTTCTGCAGATGCTGAACACAACTCTGCTTTCAACTGCTTGGTAAGCTCCATCCCCTGAATTAGCTCACCAATGAGTGACTTTTGATCCCAGCTCCACCCACTTTCCATTTTCAATTCCTCTCAGTTTCATAAAACGAACTGAACCACCCTACCCTACCACTGTGCTAGTTCATGGTAGGAAGAACAAGAGCTCAGTGCATTTCAGTTTGGATTTGTAGGTAAGTCAAGAAGCAGAAGCTGGAGGAAATGGAAGACCCAAATGGTAAAGAATCAGAGACAACAAACATGGAAGTAGCCAGATGAGGTAATTTGGTTAACTGGGTATATTTGTGTTTATTTAAAACTGAACTGAGAGGAGAAGAAAAAGAAGAATGCTTTGGTTTTAAGAAGAACCGATCTTGGTTTTATACAAGTTCAAAAAGGAAGACAATTTTAGTTCATTTTTCTTCAAAGAAAATGCTGTTGAACAGTTAGAAGTTGGGGAAACTTTGACTGAGACAGCCCCCTCAGTTGCTTTCTGGTCTTTGGTCATTGGCTGAGTAGAGACTAAGATTAGTGTGGAAGTCCAAGTTCTAAAGCTGACCAAGTCCACTTCCACTTCATAATTTAACTTCCAAAAGGGTTTCTGTTTCTCTCTCTAGATCCTACGGCTGTGATTTGTTGAGAATGAAAATTTCATAATTGAGATAGTGAGACAAGTGGAAAGTCAGAGTTCAAGCTTGGAGAGTAGACTAAGAATTTTCAAACCTTTCGTCCGCGTTGTGGTTCAGTAAACAACTGCTTTTCATCTTTATTATTATTACTCTTTTTTTTTTTTTTTTAAATCTCTAAAGCTTATGATTGTGAGTGGACTGCTCTTTTCATGCTATTTTTTTTGTTCTCTTGCTGATTTTTCCTTAATCGTACTTAGATTAAATCTTAGACCTTAGTATTAGAAAAACTTGGTCAAAATTAATGATTTCTGTGTGCATATTTGTTTTACTAAATTTTGTAATTTGGTCATTCTGGTTGGGCTTGATTATTTTTATCTGATATGACATCATAATAGTAAGGTGATGTGAGGTGATGTGATGTAATTGAAATTGCTACATTAAATTTCATTGACACTCTAATGGTTTAGATACCATAGGAAGTTTACAGTCTTTGAATCAATTGGTGAATGATTTATAGGGCGAGTGTCTAAAGCCTGGGTTATCTCTCTGAATAAGCTTATTCACTGGAACTTGTATAGAGAAGGATTTCCCGCGGGACTGCCGGTAGCAAAGGCGAAAAGACGAGAGTGGTCTAAGGGCCCCTTTAAAAAGAAAGGGGAGAGGTTGACCTTTCAGACAATTTCATATTTAATTTTTAGTTAGTATCTTTTTGGTTAATCACATATTTAATTTATGTGTCGGGTTCTTTATCTTATGCATTCTTGACACGAGGGATGAAATTCTTATTCTCAGGTAAATTGACTTGTTGATCTGGTACGTTAGATCAAAGTTTGAAGTCTTTGAGTGTTTTAAAGGTATTTTCATCGTGTGTTAAAGTCTTTAAGCATTTAAAGGAAATTTTGGAATTTAAAGACCTAGTCTTTAAGCATTTAAAGGAAATTTTGGTCTTTTAAAGACTTTAGGTCTTTAAATTTTATAATATTCAAATCGCTTTCCTTTCAAAAAGTCTTCAGCCTTTTGATCTTTGTAAGTCTTCACAATGCTTTTAAACGTGTTTGTGTGAGCTTTAGGTTCTATTATTTGGATTTGGGACACTGAACTCGAATTCAAATATTATGACTCATTTGACTAAGCTAGGCTTATTTGATTATATGGTCATGGTGAACATTATAAAAGCTTCAATTTGTAATTAATTTAAATTTAATATTTTTTTAATTTCTTCAGACACTTGCGATGATTCCTAACTATCTTATTGTCTTTTCATTGTTGTTCACCCACCAACCAAATTCCAACATTGAAATGATAAAAAATTGTCACTTTATTTAAATTTTAAAAAATAACTCTTCATAGTAGAGATTAAAGTTAATTAGTCGTTTAGTCGTTGCAACGCTTATATAAGTTTAGGTAAACTTGTCAAGCTTCTTGGTCGTTGAGTTATGCCTCAAACACCTTAACATTCTTTTAATAGTAGAAACTTCGAAAAAATGTCTTAAATTTTCTTTGTTGTATCATTCAATTTAATTGTACTAATTCACCAATTATTTTTAAAAAAATAATAATAAAATATTGATAAACTCATTAATTTTAATAAAAGAAAATAATAATTTTCATTGCATTATTTTGTTAAAATTCATAAAGTTTCATAAATAAAAAATTTATCTCTAATATCATTGTTTTAACATTTCTCAATTTCAAATTATAAATATGTTTCGTAGTTCATTAAACGGATAAGAAATTTTTTTATAACGATAATTGGAGTGGAAAATCATTCGAGGGTTAAAATTGTAATACTAATCCACTCTTGAAGTGTAACGTAACAAAATAAATTGGTAATTTTGGAGATCCAAATTGATTTTTTTCCCCTAAAACGTTATTTATTAAAAAGTGTAATAAGCTTAAATTGTAATATAAAATTTACTTTAAAAATTATAATATAAATCTCATAAGGTTAGGTAAAGTATCAAATAAAAGAGAGTAAAATGGAGTGTGCATAAAAAGTGGTCAAAATAGAAAATTATTTATTTAATAATCGGCCTTAAGGCCACGTGTAAAGGGCCGAACAAAGTCAACGGCCTATTAAGAGTTAAAAATTTATGGACCATAAAAGAAGCCCATAAATGTAGTGAACGACCCATTAAGGATTCAAAACTTATGGACCATAAGAGAAGCCCATAAATCTAATAGCCGAGCAAAGTGAACGGCCCATTAAGAGTTCAAAAATTCTAGACCATAAGAGAAGCCCATAAATCTAGTGGCCGAGAAAAGTGAACGGCCCATTAAGAGCAAAACTTATGGACCATAATAGAAGCCCATAAATGAAGTGACCGGCCCATTAAGAGTTCAAAAATTATGGACCATAATAGAAGCCCATAAATGAAGTGACCGGCCCATTAAGAGAAAATTATGGACCATAAGAGAAGCCCATAAATCTAATGAAACAAATTAGCTAGTATTTTCTTTTAGCCGAGTTTAATAGTGATGAAAAGACGAAGATACCCCTTTAAGAACATTTTAGTGGGGGTTGAGGCAAAGGTTATGCTGCAAGAAAATTGTAACCTTTTATTTCCATTGTTTTATTCATATATAAAACTTAATATAAAAAGATAAAAAATCATATGATATTTATATAATTTTTTTTAAAAAAAATTTACTCATTATTAATTTTTTTTTTTTAATAAAATTATATAAATATCATATGATTTTTTTTCTTTTCATATATATATTCTAAATAAACATTTTGATCCTCTTGTTAACGTATTTGAAAGGTCAAGAGTAATAAATAGTACCGAACATAATAAAATTACTATTAAGTATGAAACAAAATGAACATATAAAACGCTCTAAACAATACACTCAATCCAATCTTATTCATAGAGTATCTCATAATTTGTTTATATATTCAATAATAAGTTAAGTTATGTTCTTGTAGATCCAAAAGAACACGAATAAGATTTGAAATGCTCTGTCCTTTTTTAAGCTATTCCTATCCGACTTCCCCTCAAGATTTTTAAAACGTATTTGTTAAAAAGAGGTTTTCATACCCTTTTAAGGAAGGTTTCGTTCTCCTCCCAACAGACGTGGGATCTGACAATTCACTCTCCTTCAGAGTCCAACGTTCTCATAGACACTCGTTCCCCTCTCCAATCGATGTAGTATCTCACAATCCATCTTACTTGAGGGTCTAACGTCCTCACTAACACTCTTTCCCTAATAAATGATATGAAAATAAAATTGATGGGGGTGATGAAAAGCTACTCAAAAACCTTACTCTGAGGGCCAATACACATTTGTTTTCCATGCATGTGATGAACAGAAGTGGACATGACCCACAAACGCCAGACCTTTTTTTATTCTTTTACTCTTCCTTGGATTTTTCTTCAAAAATATATCATCTGTATAAGCTTTGATTTAATACACTAATCCAACAAAAACATAACCCATTAAAACTATATAATAAATTTAATTATTTGATTAATGCATTCCCAACACAACATTAACTCAACTCAAACATACAATATTCAATTTAGAAAATTACTTAATTCCCTTAACTTGCTGTTGCATTAATCGGCGGCGCCGCCTGATCTTGATTCTTCTCCACCACCCTCACTCCCTCCGCAGATCTAAGCACATCCGCCTGCACAAACCAAACCACTTATCATAAAAAACCATTCTCGAAACTAATAGCTATCAAACGAGACCTTCAATACCTGTTCTTCGGTGATTTCGACCGAGAACCCGTCGACGATGAGGAAAGACGAAACCTTTCTGTAAGTTCCAGGCTCCAGACACCTCCCCAGAACCCCATCATGCTTTCTACTCAGATACTCATCAAGCTCATGAGCCCCTTCCCCAGATCTTCAAACCAAAAAACAAAACAATCAGTTTCAAATTCAAACAACAAAACATTATTCATTCATACCCACCGATCAGCTCGTAGACGTTCATATTCAGGATCGTAGTTCATGAAAACAAAGTAACACGCGCCACCGCCTCCGCCTCCGCCGCCGTCGTATCTGTTCTCCTGCATTGTGGCTTTCTTCTGGGTTTCCGGCGAAGATAGGGAAAATATGAAGCTATTTATGCATGAACCGAATCATAATTTAGTTTTCCAAATAATTAATTTTTTTCTTTTCAATTTAAAATATATATTTCTTTACAAATAATAATAATAATAATAATAATGCTTATTTAACTAGGAAGGCATCGAGCTCATAAAAATTTAAAATGATTAAAAAAATTAAAAAAATGTTTGAAATTTTGTAAAGGGTTTCTAGGGTTTCGTGTGTTCATGAATTTGGAATCTCTTAAGCCAAATGGATTAATTTTTTAATTTTTTTAAGATGAAGGGTCAACCCTAATTAACCATTAATTAATTAAATTTGAAATAAAAACCCCACATTTTTCAAGATTTGGAATATTTTGATCTCTACGTTGGTTATTGCTATAATTTTAAGTATGGATATATTTTTCTTATTTTATAAATACTAGAGAACTAAAAATAATAATTATAAAATATAGTTGTAATTATTAAAAATTTAAAATCAAGTGATTATCGAATAAAATAATAATTATTAAATTTAAAATTCATATTTTATATATGGTATTTTTCATAAATTTATGTAACATTATTTGAAATTCGTATTTATTTCATGGATAGAAAAGAACGTAACATGTAATAGTAAATGTAATAAAAATGTAGAAACACAAAAAGATTAAGAATTAAAATTATATATTTATATACTTAAAATGTAAATAATATTATTTTTAGAATGAAAAAAGAATTGTGAAAATATGTGTAAGAAAGAGGATGGAAACCAGGCTGTGTGTCAGAGCAGATTTCTGCCACAGTGAATGTGGTCACCTGCATTAGAAACCTCCACGTGTCAATAAGAGAAGGGGACAAAGGTGGGGGACCCTGGAAATTAACATGGGCCTAACCACAGGGAATCTCTGACCAACACGAGAACTAAATGTTTTTCTTTGACTACTTTTGCTTATTATTCCCCCTTTCCAAAACTAACCTCTTAATAAGACACATAAGACACATAGTCCTCAGAGCTCATGCTTAAAATAGGCAATAGTATACGAGTACTCAGAGTCAAGCTCTTATCTTTAAAGATGTAGTTATAGGTTCTTGAGAGCGGGTTTGGTCGGGTCGTCACGTGTGTCGGGCAGTTTGGCGAGCAGAGAAGAGTGGATTGTGTGTTCATCACTGCAACAGCACACCTGGATCAGCTGAAGCTAAGTTCATGGGCTCAGTGAACAACCCTTGGTTCTCAGTATACACACCCCTCTGCTCCTCCTCTGCACCATCTTTTATGGTCAAACTTATTTTTAATATATCATATTATAACTGCCACTTGTATACATATATATATATATATATAATACACACATATATATACATATACATATACATACATACATTTATATATATATACATATAGATATAGATACATGTACATATATATATATATATATACATATATATACTTATATTATATTTTTGTTTCGTTTTTCTAAACCTCTAATTTCAATTAAATGACTTTAAAAAATAAAATAATAAAATAATAAATTCTATAATTTGTTTTTTTTTTTCTTTTTTCAAATGAAACATTTAAACGGGCCTATATAATTAAAAAACAACTTTATATGGTTCCAATAGGTGGGCCTTTATAATGGGCCAAGAAAAAGTTTGGGCCTCTTCACGAGGAGAAATGTCCGAATCTAATCTTGATGCCTTTCATTTATTAAATTAAATTAAAAGGATAAATAATAGTAATAATATATAGACAGTGATAAGAAAATGAAGGCTGCCCGTTGACCATCTTTCAAGTGTAAATCCAAGTCCAGTCAACGATAAAATCCTATCCCTCCTGCCCGAAATTATCTCTGCCAAACCCTATAAATACCAATTGTCACTCCCCTTGTCCTTGCAATTGCAACCATGACCATGCCCAAACTCACCCGAACATTTGTTCGCTTTGTCGTTGTCGCGATCGTCTCTTTCTCCCACGCTCGCGATGGTTTTGTTTCCAAGGCTTCGACCTGACACTAGAGTTGTTGAGGATTCCAATTCTTAGTCCTCGATCTTCCTCCCGAGTACAAAGCTTCAAAATCCATGATAGAGACCGAGTAGATACACACCGAATTGAATTCTTCTCAAATTACCGTTGTTGATACGACAAAGATAGGATCAGATTCGTTAGTCATGATCACCTTCCATCCAATCAACCGCGAATAAAAACAAGGGACTGAAAGGAAGAGAAAGAAAACAAGGGTTTGGTGAGGAATTTGCGGAAGTTGTGAAGATACATGTGTTATATATGTTTACAATAAAGTTAGGTTTACATATAATATGATTGATACTATGTGTGTGACTAAAATTTAATTAATACCTACCCTACACACCAATCTATCTATCTATTTGCTTACACATATCTTCTAATTATTTCTACCTTACTTATCAATCATTATTACTTACCCAATTTAAGTAATATAGGTAATTAGAGAACAGGAGGAGACGATTATCTCAAGGCATGGTACAATCTACAGGTAAGATTGCTAAGATTTGGAAAGGCAACCCGAGTGATAGTAAGAGATCCATAGTACTTGTGGTCCCATCAATAGTGCCTACAACTCCACGAATTGAATATTCATATTTTAGAAAGTCGGGAAGGGATCCGTTTGTAAAGAGTGATTGGAAAATGGGCACGGTCTACTCTTAGGGCCCAAAGGGGATGGGTCAGATCCAATAATTAATTATTTATTTATTAGTGACATTTTTAGTGAAATTTGTCATTTTTTTTGGACGAGAACATGAGATAGCACATCAATCGAAGAGATGAACAAAGTATTCATCACGAGGGTATGAAAACCTTTTTCTAGTAAAATTGTGAGGTTAATAGTGATGGACGAAAACAGATAATATCTACTGTCTATAGACTTAGACTATTACCGTGAATGAAACATGATATAATTTTCAAATTATAGACGGGAGCTTAGAGAAGTTACATGGGATGGTGTAGATATGAATAGGGCCACCTTTCCTTAACATTGTAGTGAATTAAAAAATAAAAAATAAAAAAATTATAGAAAAATCACTAATGATTGTAAACATAAATTTCAGTGTATAATTTTTATTAAATAGATTCAGAGAAGAAGAGAGGAATTTCATTTAATTTAATTTAATTTAATTTAATTTGCAAGAACTTCCCAGATTAAATCCGGATCAAAAGACGGCATCTTCGCTAATGAAGAATACCCTTCACAAACCCCTTCCCCCGCCACAGCCACCGCCGACCCGGACGACGACGACGACACCGGAGGAGAATTCTCCGACCTCCAAAACCCATCTTCTTCCGAAACCGCCGACGAACACACCATTTCACCTCTCCAACACCACTCCGCCGATACCGGCGACGGCGACGGCGACGGCGACGACATCGAAGAGGATGCAGAAACGGCGCCGTTTTTGGGATTCGATTTCTTGCTACTCGTTTTACCCCTTTCCCTCTTCATCTTCAAACAAATGGCTTGAATTTTGGCATCCACAGAGTGTTTCAGAGCATTCAATCGGCTACAATCAGCAAACCCCAAATTCCTAAAATCCTTCAAATTGGGAAAATTCAGCCTCGCATATTCGCCTCTCAGCTTGTACGCCGCCCTATCATAGGCATAAGCGGCAGCCTCCGCCGTGTCATAGGTCCCCAACCAAACCCTCATTCTGTTCTGCGGCAACCTAATCTCCGCAACCCATTTCCCCCAATGCCTCTGCCTCACTCCCCTGTACAGCTTCTTCTTCACCGCCCCCGGAAAACCCCCATATCCGACGGAAATTCCAACTGGGTGGTCGCGTTGTTGATGCTGCAGATTCGGCGACGAGCATCCATGGTGATTCTCTACGCAGAATTGGTGGACCAGATCTCTCTGACGGAGATACACAGAGGACCCCAGCGCCGGCTCCAACACAGGGGCGGCGGCTGCGGCGGCGGAAGGCAGACAATAGGAGAAAATAGAATCGAGAGTGTTGGTTGATTGACGAGATAGGAGGAGATTAGAGAGCAGAGTTCTGATGTCGGTGAGGTTCATGGAATTGCTCTGTTCTTGTCGCATTTTGTTGTCCATGGAGGTTTTTTCAGGTTTCTGGATTATTTTCCCTGAAAATGAAAAGATGAGGAATTTGGGTATAAAATGGCTGTATTTATAGGTGAAGACGGGAGGAGAAATTAGAAAAGTTTTAAACTTTATAACACCCCCACTGCCCGGGTTCGAAGATTCTGAATGATTTTTTTCCTCCTTTTTTCTGGCCTTGAACTGGAGTTATAGGTCATTTGTTGTTGAAAAGCACTTGAACTGGAGTCAAATGGCGTTGACTTTTTATAATTCATTTAATTAATCACTTCCATGATCTTATGGTCTCTTATTATTAAACCATTGTCACTAATTTTAAGAGAATTAAAATAAATAATAAAATCCTAGTAAGTTTTATTTTTTAAAAATCCAATCATACGGAATTCAATTTTAATTTCAAGAGAATATTCTAAAATAAATAAATAATTGGGAAAATAATAAAAAATAATTAATAATTGTTATATAACTTCACTTCTTGTACCTCACTAATATTTGAGTAATTAACTATAACTTTTATTATTCTAAGTTAAAATAATAATTGTTTTTTTTTTATATATATATAAAATAAAAAAAAGGATCCCGTGTGGTCCCCAATTTTTTTTTATCATCCGATCAGAATAGCTCCCAAAAGCTACTTTTCGGATTAAATGCCTATGAGAGAGAAAATAAGGAGAGAGACGAAAAAAAATCTTTTGAAGGCAAACGAGGATCCACTTTCACACGTGTCGTCACCTTATTGGATTCTTACTTTAATGTGATCTAATTAAATGGGTTGCCAACGTAAGTTTATATTTTGATGTTTGGTTTTAATTTTTAATTATGTTTTTTTTCTTCTTTTCTACAAGTTAAAAAAATCTTAGATTATATTTAGATTATTAATTTGTTATAAATTTTCTAATAATGGTATTTAATTTTTATTTTTAAAATATTAATAGGAAATAAATTAGTATTTAATAGATTTTAAACTCTATCCTAAAAAAAAGTAACATAAATTTGAAACAAATAGATAGATCCAAAATAAAAAAATTTTTCACAAAAAAAATAAATAAAACGNTAATTAATTCATAATCAAGTCTATCCAATACTAAAATTTATTTTTTTAATTTTATATTAAAATAATCGATGTCATAATGTTCCAAAACATGATAATATTACGTGCATTTCTTTTAAATAAAGAAAAAAAAAAACTCCCCATTTATATAAAATTTTGAAGCATAGAAAATATTGGTTTTTTAAAAATAGCAGTAAAATAGTAAAATAGTAAAACAGGGAAGTGTATTGGGTAAAAAATATGTAAGCTATTTTAAGGAGCTATGTGCATAATTGAGATTGGTAAATTAATGTCATTTAATTCAATTTTGCTCCACATGGTTACCTTTAATGTCGTCTATTTATTTCAGTTTCCAACACCCCATATGCCCATTACATTTTCATCTTTAAATAAATTAAAATTAACTCAAATATACATTTATTTATTTATCTTATTTTCTAATTTTAACACGGACAAAAGCCTTTATTTATGTATTTATTTCTATTTCAATCATTTCACACACTACTTACCTTTAATTTCTCTTTTTTTATTATTTTAAATTATATATATATATATATATTCAAACTTATATAAAGTTAGAGACGAAGTACATCATACTTCCATGTGATATGTTATATGCTTTTAAAATGATAGGTAACTTTCATTCTCGTCTTATGTATTTATTTTTTCCCACAAATAAATAGTTTCTAAATTCAATCTAATTACCATATTTTTCCATATATTTCTCAATAGCCACCACGTTGATTCAACTAAATTTCAACATTTAAATCTTCCCTCGTCTCAATTTTTATATTTATTATTATTTATTGTTTTCATAAAAANTCCTTTTCATAAATGATTATCCACATCTTTGTTAATCTTATTTTAATTTGACACGTGAATTTTTTGATTTAGTATATATATACATATACTACATTACCATTTATTTTATTTTTAGTTTACAAGCTAAGAGCTCAAGTTCATTTCTCTCTTCAACCGATGTCTATCTTAAGATCTATCTCCCTTTGAAGCCCAGTGTCACGGTCATGCTCGTCCAAGCATGTTGCCCATGGCCGCATGCCCATGACAAACCCAACCCTTTATGTCTTTTCATATTCTAGTGTTTTACTTTTGTATTTCTAGGAAGTATGACGTTTCAGAGATATGAAATGCCTCAGAATGTACTATAGGGGAATACGACTAGTTGTCAACTTCTCTCTACCCAAAGTTATATACTATGAGCCGTTGTTATTTCTCTCTTGCTTGCTTATATAACGTCTCTTTCAAAAATCTCTCTCTGTCCTTGTTTTCTAAAACCTTCTCTGAAAACCGAGGCCAGAGGGACGAGCATACGTCGCTTGGTCGTAGGCGATGCAAGAACAAATTGGCTTAGCTCACTTGTCATTGGAAAGTGAGTGCCGCACAATCGCAAGTCCGCTGTCATCAAAAGTGTGATTGTGACACCCAGCGTCCTCGCTAGCAATTGTTTCCCTCTACGGTCGATGAATTTAAAATGTTATATGTTAATATATATTTTTTTATAAGGTGTGGGGCCGAAAATAAAGAGAGTAGGGTGGGAAGGCATTAAAGAAGAAAAGGTAGGCGAAGGCATGAGGAAGAGGTGAAAGAAACAGCGCCGTGTTTCCAAATATCTTTCTTTCTTCTTCTGCTTCATCTCGTGAAAATTACAATTTTTTTAATAATAATAATAATAAAAAAGCTCATTTCATTCCATGTGAATAAAAGGTTTACAGGTAGCCCTTCTCAAAGTCAACCCTAAACCCTCCATGCCTCGCTGTCATATCCTCTCCTTCCTTCATTCATGTCTTGCATGGGAATGCTTACATCTTCCCACTTTTTTGGATACCCTACTTCTTTTCTGTAATTACATTATTACCCTCCAATCATACTTCTTATCAACTTATTATATCACTCATTACCTAACCATCTGACCCACTTCAACATTTCCTAACTTAACCACATCGTTTTATTGACATGATATCCTGATGAAGTTACGAAAACGAGATTTCATGTCGACGATTCTGTTGACATGACTATATTAAGTGCATAACTCTTATATCCATTATTAGGAACAATAGACTTTTATTATGGTATGATATTGTCGATTTTGAGTATAATCGACTATGATATCAGTTATTAGAGACATGGGTCTATGATATTGTCGACTTAACCATGTGGGTCTTATTGTAATTATGTAATGGTCGAACCAACTTTGGTTTGTATGGGTGTTGCATGGACGTGGATGAGTTGGAACATAATAAACTTTCCCGCAATCAATGCTTTAAACAGGAAGCTATGAGATTTGTTGAAATCATATCCCATTTAAAGCTACACATAAAAAGACAGCCCAATTTTTGTTGACTTTGCACCACAACGAAGAAGGAAAATCAAAATTTGTTGACTTTCAAAAAGCTTGTATTTCGGGAGGTTTTTGTCAAACAATCCGGCCGGCATCTGAGCCGACTATGCCTGTGGTCCCTGCCTTCTACACTTGACACGTCACCCTTTCCGCCGCTGTAAATCGGAGCTTTTTCGTGCCCCCACGTGTCACCTTAGCATACGCATGAACTCAGAATTTTTCTAAATCTCGTGAATGCCCTTTCCGGGACCTGCCCACGTGAAACCAAACTACACGGCGTCGTTTTTTTTTTTTTTTTCCCCTCTTTTTTATTTCTCGTGATATTTATTTTTGCTTTTTTGCATCATTATGACGTCATAATGACGGTAGAAAAATAAAGGCCAGCAGCTCACGTGGCCCACCCTCCAATGTCTCATCCCTTCGTAAGGCAGGTATAAGCTCACAAGTTTTGGGCTCCTATTCTTCCAACAAATAATAATAATTAAAATATTTATTCGTTCTTAGATGAACTCAAAAAATGGAATAAGATTTAGATTTTTAATTAAATTCAATTTAAACTATCTAACGAGCCTAGTCAACAATTTAGATAAAATAAACTTATTCACCCGGAACTATTTACGAATGTTTTATCAAATTATAAAAAATAAAATTTATCATTTTAATTATAAAAACTAAATTCTAATTTTATGCTTTATATCTTATTAAACTTTTAATATATACTCGGATTCATGGACGAAATGTTAATGCTTATCAAGAACGTAATCTAAGTGAGTGAGTTATTTATTTTGTAAATAGGATATATTTTTAAGAATTTTTTTTTTTTTTTTGGAATGAAAGGATATAATGTGGACACGTGTATGGCTAAGGATGGCTTGAAAGCAAATCATTCTCTTTATCTTTTGATATTTAAAATTGGAAAACATAAAGAAAAAACATTAAAGTCAAAATTAGGAAACCGACCATTTCAGATGATGAGATGGACTGTTGTCTGTGGATTTGAAACTGCTTTGACTTTTGACTTCCTAACGTAGGGTAGGGTAGGAAGGGGTAGGGTTGGGTAGGTTTACATATTTAACGCCGCTTTTATTTTTAACATTTTACCAAAATGTATATATATATATATTTTTTTTTAACTCAAAATACAAAATCACAAAATATTTATTAAGTTTGAATTTGATACTTTTTATTGTAGTATGTATTAATGTCTTAGAGATTTTTATTTAACCGAACATGAGTAGGAATAAGAGAGGGAGTAGAAACAGATTTCTTATTATGGGATATATGGGGCTAGGCGACAGGGATTATATTAGGTGGGTATGGGTATAGCGAAGGGTTCCTCGTTTCTGTCCCACCTTATTGATATTCTAGACTTAGAAATATAGAACGAGTGATGATACTCTTATATATATAACTAAAATAAGCCATATTACAATCAAATACGCTTATGTATATAACTAAAATAAGCCATATTACAATCAAATACGCCGAAAAGGGTAGAAGAATATAACATGATTCTTCTTAAATACTATCCAAAGTCTATTTTATTTGGTTGTATAAAACTAAATAGTAGGCCTACTTAACATTTAATATCATATCAATAGTTGCTATTTATAATATATATATCTAAAATTTCACAGCAATATACTTCTACAATTATGTTATTTTAAAAATGATTTAATGAAGACCTGATTAAGATTATTTTGTTTAATATTAAAAGAAATTTTGTTTCAATTTTCAAATATACTTGTTTAGAAAAGTGACAAATAATACTAAAAAATAAAAATAAAAATAATACAATAATACAATAATGGATAACTGCATTTATTTCAGTGAGGAAAACATCGCTTTCCTTCAAATGGGTTTCAGAGTTACCCTAATGCTACGGCCACTTCCTCTTTTGACTCCCAACTTTATCAATAATTAAAACCAAAATTAAATCACAGATTTAATTTTTTTTATTATGTTTTTATCCAATTAATTAATTAAGTAAACAGTAAATGTCAACCTAACTAATGTATTTTGAATGGGTAATTAAATAGAAATACCCAAAAAGCATAAAAAAGAATATTTGTAATCAATTTATTTAAAATAAATAAATAAAGTAACACTGAGTGGTTTGGTTGTCTTCCTCTCCTTCATGCCCTCGTTTATGGGTAAGTTTGACTGTAGCAGTGACTTAGCCGTCGTTTCATCACCGACGCCACTTGTAATTACACGTGGAGCTGTCTAATTGGGCCGTTTTTTCTTCCACATTGACTGTCACTTTTCATGATTTATAACCAACATCAGGCCATCTTATATGTAATTACAATCATCGCTGAATCATATTAAAATAATAACATTGTTAAGAGATACGTTGATTGATAATAAAAGTAATTCATTATGACATCATGAGGTTCTCATCCACCACATCCTTCTCCAATCCAATAGCCAAAGGAAGATGTTGGATGCAAATACAATAACAATCATATGCTTGTTGGTTTAAAATGACAGGAAAAGGGTAGAGATGAGTGTACCTTGAATGATGAAATCCCGACCGAAAAACCCCAGATAATCGGTATTCTGCATTCGAGCGGTTTCTTTCTTTTGTGTATGAATGTGTGAAGCTGACACTGGTGGCTAATCTTTCCAGCTCTCCTTATTCAACCGTCGTGAGGCGAGGCCCATCGACGAACGACTTGGAGTAACAGGCAGGGAAGGTTTGTGTGGTGTGTCATCATCCCAATTGTCATCCCAACTGTTTTCCCATCCGTCGTTATTGTCAGCAACGGATTTACCTCCAATGGAAATAGGGAGCTCCATGTCCAGCCTTTGGTATTTAGAGTTGCTACTTGCAAAACTTTTACGACGAATGCTAATGAACACTGAAGCAGCTGCAAATGTCAGAATTATAGCAAAAGCTGAAAATGCAATAATAGGTGGCTTTGCCAGGTAGCTGAACCGTGAGGACTTGGGAAGATTATCAGAATCTTTGGCAATATTGAGTTCAACAAGATCCCTAAAATCAAGACTACAACGGCCGCTACCTGCAGTCAGAATGATCGCCTTTCCATCTCCACCATTGCTGACTGAAACTTTTACCTACATAATTTGATTACTTGGATGTGTAGATTAAGATGAAACTCTAGCACATATATCCTACAATTAGCTAAACAAATTATACAAGAATCTAAACTATGTACTTTGAAGACATTATGTAACATGATCAACGAAATAGATGTGATCACTTATTGGATTCAAATATGGGGATAATTTGTCGACTATTTATTCGATGTTAGCTGGATTGTCAGAGAAGCATAAGACCAGTCTGACATAAAAAAATGTATACAAAGTTCTGGTTATTCTGACCGACGGGGTAACTGGTGCAAGAGGCAAACCAAGTTATCATTATCTTCTTTAATGTGTCAGAGATAATAGAAGAGTCTTGTACAAAGTTCTTTAATGTCATTTTCAACGAAAGTGTAGTACAAAGAATTTTCACCATGTCTTCTTCCCCTCAAATTACTATATGTCCTGCGCATAATTCACTCATNTCACCATGTCTTCTTCCCCTCAAATTACTATATGTCCTGCGCCATAATTCACTCATAAGCTTGTCTCGCAGTTTAGCCAATGTTCTAAGGTTAAGTGCCCTACCCACAATTACAATGCCTGGATTGGAGAGATAGCTTGGTATTTTGGAAGTTCAGATACAAGAACGATCATCACAATACCTAATGTTAATGTCCTTGGGAGCTTAGGGAGGATGTCTTATCATCCGTCTTTTTTGGAAGACATGATCGGGGGTTGGTTAGTCGTTAATCTTTTCATTAAATAACAATCATCTAACTTAAACAGCTAATTATTTAAGGTTTAGTTTTCTTAAGCATCAAATGTAAGGGTCAAATACCTTTTTATCTTCTTTCTCTTGAAGTTGAACTTCACTCTGCTCCAGATGAACAAAATCGGGCGCAGAAATTTTCACAGTAAGAGGACCTGTTCCCTTGTTCTGGATTAGCAACGAAAGTTGAGGAGATTCTGCAACATTGTGTTCGAAAATATACATTTATAAATAGATATGATTCATAATCTAAGATCTTTACTGTGATGGAGAGCACTAAGAAAAGGCAAATACAGCTGCAAGATGTTAGGTTCATGGATAGTAAGAATATGTAAATTTCAATATGTAGCAAGCCCATTATTTTATCCCTAAAAGTCCAAAACCAATATTCTTAACATACATTTAGGGTTCACTACACAGAAACCCCAATCATTTAGAGATCAGATTTGATATTGCCCTAGATATCAATTGGTTGCTGCACATTCATTGTGGGTACCCAGATGCCAATTAGTTGAAGGAAACCAACATCAAAATTCGAAAGATTTTAGTTGGCTAGATAAAATTGGTTATTATTCAGATTAGAAGTTGGATTGGAAAATGATTCACAAAGGAAAACATTGAAAGAGAACTATCAATCACCACCTTTAACAAGTCCATCTATGCTTTTGGGTTGAATCCATGGAACTTGAAGCAAAAAAGTTCTCCTAAGAAAATTCTCCTAAGACTTCTATCCATATCCATAATTGTGCGAAATGATGCAGCTGATTTAAGAGTAGGGCAAATTCATGGCCAAACAAGCGAATTCATCCTAAAATTAAGAGAAAACTCTCTAGAACAAAGTTCTATATTTCAAGTATGATTTCAAAACATCCTTTACAAATCTCACAAGTTGCTATTTATTAAAGAAAATAAAACAAATAACTCTTTAAATCCATAATACTAATTAAGCACTAATTAATCTAAACTAATGTTAATTATCTAACGACTCACCCTTGGAATTTCACCAGGTGTTGAAAATCCAAATAGAATAATAACTATGAATATTCTGTAAAAGAAAATCTATAACTTTTAAAATTGGGGGGAATTAGAACAATAGTTGGTGTCTAACGCTAAAGTTATGCTGTGATCAAGATTATATAGGCTCCTATCCCACCTAGCAAGCCCCACATTTTAAATCAAGAACATGGGAACCTACTAAAATCATAATCACATATTCAGACTAGGGATATAAAATAATAGCAAAATTTCAGAGAGATTAAAGAACGACCGCTTGCAGAAATATATGGGGCAAAATGCATTAGAATAGTTACAAAAAACAGGTGAGAGTGCCATATTAGAACGAAAATTAAACTCAAATTGTTATAAATGCATACCATTTCCTGGAACTCGTAAGCAAGCAACAAGCTTATTTCCCTCATCAGTGCACTTATTTGATGAACCACAATCCTCACCCGAAGAGCCATCCTTTGTTTTCAATGCTGAAGTTACCAAATTGCCGTCCTTCTCACTATTCTTAGACGCTTCTTTCGAAGCTGAATTATCTACTGGCTTCCCCTTCTCTTTCTCTCCCTTATTCTTTCCTTTCTCAACTAAACCACCGTCACTCTTTACTTTATTTGCACCTTCTTCCGATGTTGTTTCACTTTCAGGATCCTTCTTAATTTTATCCCCGCTGCTCTTAACACCCCCGTTTGAGACGCTTACTTGGTGTTCATCCTTCTTTTCCTTACCAGCAGAAATAGAATTGAGAACCTTATTAGAACCAGTGTCCTTGCTTGCATCGTTTACTTTATTCACTGTTTTTGAATCTAGACTGGAGTTCGCAGTTTCTTCCACCTACATTCAAATTCGTCGAGATGCTAAACAGAAATGGAATATTCAATCCTACAAAATCGAAATGAACCTCTCGTACCTTGGAATCAACGAAGCTGCAGTAAAAAATTAGCAACGCCAAAAAGAATCCAACCGAAATGCGAAACAGAGTCTTCATAACGTCAAAGGTAAAAGAACAACAAGATCTCTTCCCTTTGCACCAACATCAAACCATAGTTCCTAGAAACAGAAACTAAAGTAAAATCATCAAACACCATGGGTCAGCTAAGTAACTAAAATCTACAAGAAAAAATGGACAGTAAGTTGGAATCAGCGGAGCAAACTAGGACATAGCTCACCTAATTGAAGACGCCAAATGATTCCATGGCTTCGTTCGATGATCCATAAGCTCTCACCCTCTGCTTCTGAAAGAAGCAAGGAAGAAAGGTGAAGGAGCTCGATCGTAGGGCTCAAGTTCAACTGCAATTTTGAAAAGTATCTGAAGAACACAAGGCGAAAATGGCTTCCACTGAAGTCAATGCTCACAAATGGAATCCCATTTTCGGCCCAATTGTAAATATCACAAGTGGGCTTTACAGAGTTTGTGATGGGCTGCAAAAATGCTTGCAATGTTTCCAAAGTTTTTCATAATATTAAAAATTTTATTATTTTTATTTCGATTTTACCCTTCCATATTTTAGATATATCATGGTATATAATAACTTTATCATATAAATTAATCATGCATATAAAATATAACATTGGTATATTAACATTCATAATGAAATATATTGATGTCATTAATGTTAAACGAACACGACTCTCCACAATGATATGATATTGTCTACTTTGAATATAAGCTCTCATGACTTTGTTTAGGCTTCCCAAAATGCCTCAAACCAATGAAAATAGTATTCCTTGATTATAAATTCATAATCATTCCCTATATTAGCGGATGTGGGACTTTCATCATCCAACACCTCTCCTTGAACAAAGTACACCTCCCCTTAATCGAGGCTCGACTCATTTTTCTTTTGGAGTCTTAGTCATTTTTTACTATGCCTTCGAGGGGGCTCGACTCATTTTCTTTTGGAGTTCTTTGTTCAACATTTGAAAATTTACCAATCTATTGACACGACTATGTTTAGGGCATGACTCTGATACCATATTAGACGAATACGACTCTCTACAATAATATGATATTGTCCACTTTGAGTATAAGCTCTCGTGACTTTAATTTGGGCTTTCCCAAAAGGCCTTAAACCAATAGAGATACTAATATTTGATTATAAACTCATGATCATTCTCCAAATTAGGTAAGTATAACTTTCATCCTCAAACAACTCATGGAAGACCATAAAATTAATAAATCTGGTGGCTGTCTTGAATTGAGAGAAAAAAATTAAAACATCCAGCGGCTGTTGACTGTGACACAAGGCTGTGAAACTGCGGTTTCATCTTTCGTCACCACGTGGCGTCGTTTAAATGGTGGTGATGCATGGAGCACGTGCACTGAACAGTATCATTTCGAGAGAACATCACGTGGAGGGCCCCACCCTTACTGACAGAATACACGTGCTTTCACATTATCATAATTTGATGGTCCATTTAGAATGAAACACGTGTCAACCCATCCCCATGCAACGGCGCTCCAACACTACCTTTGTGACTCCTGTAAATGACACGTATGAAAATTGTTTTTCTTATTAGTTAAAAAAAAAAAAAAAAAAAAAAAGACTTCTTTTTTAACGGCGGACCTTTCAGTTCTGACAAATAGAAGCCATTGCGTAATTTGGCTGTTCCCGTCCGCCGACGGAACGCGACAAGCAACCCATCGTAAGCCGCCACGTGTATCACGCCCCCCTGTAATTTGCTAAATTTACAAAGATTACCCTTTTCCCCAAAATTTCGGATACCCCATTTTTAATTTTATTTAACTTAAAAGGCAGAATTGCAATAAATATAATTATGTGGGCTGTACTGCAATTAACAGCCCAAAAGTTAGCTTCCCCACTCACTCGGTGACGTGTATTATTTGAGTTTCATTTTCAATAAATTATATTATAGGATCAAGGATAAGAAAATTATTCAATGTAATTAGTATTAATATCTATCCAATTAATATATTATTTACATCCTAATTTTTATTCGCATGGGCATTCTCGGCATTTCATTATAATTACTATTTTTATAATGTATTGTTATGGAATGAACTTTCTACCCAATATCTCACTTTACGAAGATCTGCCAATATATTTGCTAATAATTTAATAGTTAAAATACCATTTTGTCCTTGTATTTTTTAGTTTTATTTTAGTCTATATNTTTTAGTCTATGTCGTTTCAAAAGTCTAATTTTAAATATTTAAAAAATATATAATAAATCTTAAAACTAAATTTAATTATTTTACTTAATAAATATTTTTGGTACTCACTGGTATACAAATTTTCACTCATTTATTTGATTTATTTATAATTTAATAGGTAAATTTGAGGCTAATTAAATATTAATTATATTTTTAATGGGGGGCAGAAAAGGAAAAGAAAATTAGTTGTTGTGGGGAAGCATCCAATTCCTTTATTGGGTTTATGGTTTTATTTATTTATTTATTTATTGTTATAATAAAGAACCACACCTTCCATGTTTCCACCACGCTAAATTCCAACCAAACCCACAATCGTCACTGTTTTTATTATTTCCTCTACCTTTTAGGTCCCATTATCGTGTATCATGATTTATGAACTTCTTTTATCATAATCATATATATATATATCTATATCGATTTTCTAATAGAAATAAATACCAAGGTAAATTATTATTATTATTATTATTAAACAAGAAAGTTGACATATTTAAATATACGCTAAACATGTATGTACGTTATTTTCAACTATCTTAATTACTCACGAACTTAATACTAACTTTAGCTTTATAATCTTTGTTTCTGACCATATCTAGCTAGCTAGGATAAATTTTTTTCCTCTCGGTCTATAATTCCTAATTTCTTTCGTACTTGACCCTATGAATTCAATTAACGTCTATAGTTTTTGTTGTTACCTTACCATGGTTAATTATTATTTTTTTTTTAACATAATTGTGGTATGGCATTTTGAAGAGTCGATATTGCGGCATGCAATAATAAGTGCTAGCATTGACCATTGTTACTTCCAAGACATAGGCATGGGATGTAGAGTATTAAAGACACTGTCTAATAAAGACTCCTTCCATTATTATTTAAATAATTATTTGGGGAAGCATGCATTTTATTATTTAAGCAAAAATATTATTTTCTTTTTTAAATGATATTGTCGTTGACTCGGTCAACCTATTCCAACTCAAAAA